>NW_022196913.1:79772151-79803473 GCF_008632895.1 Mastomys coucha | reverse complement strand
AAAAAAAAAAAAAAAAAAACAAAAAATAAAACAAATTGCTCTCCAGTAGTCTTCCATTTAGAAGACCATCACACAAAACCATGGCAGGGGTCAGGAACATGTGAGCCGGGATACAGACTATGTGACCTGAAGCCAGTCACTTAACCTCTGAAGGTCTCATCGCCTTTCTGTGTAAGATGATCTCATAGGTCCTTACAGCTTGTTAGAGCTGCCATGAGACATTTGCTAGAGAAGCTGCTTGCAAGCCAAACTCATGTTTTGAGTCTGCCCAGGAAGATACACTTGGAAGCCCAACCCAACCAAGCTTCTACTTACTTAAGAAAGTGCATTTTTTTCTGACAAATAAATAAATAAATGCACAAACAAACAAATAATCCATCTTAATTGAATGTCATGTATTTTAACCTACTCAGAGAAAGCAGTGTGTCCACAATAAAGGTGTTATTTTGAAGAGCAGAAGTATATATACTAGATATACATTTACATATTGGTCTTGTAAGTTTACAAAAAACTACATGTCACTTCTGTTAAGTCATTTTTCTTTGAGACTTATCCAATGACACTGTGTACTTGAGAAGATGCAAAGGTACCCTGGGGTACTGAGATGTGCCCATCCTTCAGGAGTTAATCTACTAAGACATATAATGAATATACTGGCATCATCATCATCATCACCACCACCACCATTATTATTATTGTGGTTGTGACTTTGAACAAACTTGATTTCTATTAAATTAATGTATTCTTTCACAGTTTTACACACACACACACACACACACACACACACACACACACACACACACCTGCAATTCTAATTGCTCTCAGCCTCACCCCTTCCTCAGAACCTCCCTCCTCTGTTCCCCTCCTCCTAGTCTATACAAATCTCTTACTTCTGGTCTATTTGTTTTGTTTGTGTCCCTCCTTTTTTTCCCCATGGTCACCTGAGTGGCCTTGGGATTGGAACTACTCATTTAAGTCTGGTGAGTACTCCAGTGCATTGACAACTGGTAATGATTGCCTTCCCCACCAGACGTCACCACGCTCAGCAGTATGTTAAGGTCCTATAAATGCTCAGCCTCACACAGGAGTGACTGTGGAGGAGTCTGTCTTCTCAAGCCCACTGACAGCTATCAAAGGTGCTCTGCGTTCTGGACTCCACTGGCTGATTCTCTGTTTAGAGTATGTGATTTTGCTGCCTTTTGAAATCCTCTGGCTTTTACCTTCTGTTTCCTCTTCTCAAGTGTTTCATGAGCATTGGAGGGGTAATACAAATGATTTTGTTTCTAGAGCTGAGCCTCATCTGTAGCTTATTCTCTGCACTTGGGACAGTCACGTGGGAGGAAAAAAGTCTTAATGTTAATAATACTAAATTTGCACCAAGCAGACATATTTTTCTTTTATTTACTCATTTTCCTTGCGTGTATCTTTCTATCAATCATCTTAAACTAATAGGAGCTCACCTGTATTTAGAACTTAAAAATCCCTGCAGTGCCACGGAAGGCTGGTACCGGAGGCAGAGCTCCCTTTTCTCAGAGCTGAAGGGAGGTGGAGTAGAAGGGGGAGAGCATGTGAGGAGGAGACTGAGGGGGAAGAAGGGTTTTGATCTGGATGTAAAGTGAATAAACAAATCAATTAATGGGAAAAATTCCTGGTGTCATAATTAAGTTGATGAAAAAGTCTCTGGTAAAATAAGCATGGCAAGAAGAAAGATGAGTCTCTCCCATGGTAAAAATGGTATATGCTCCCTACCAAGTCATTGTCGAATTATTTAAATTCAGGGGCAGAAGCATAGAATGTTAGAGTAGCGGAGCAAAGCTTATGTCAATCCTGTGATAATTTGTCTGCAGGAATATTACAAATAACGCAAGGATCTAGAAGGCTTTGGTGGTGAGATTGTTCTTCAGTCATTTTTGCTAACCAACCCACGCAGAAAGCCAGTTGTAAAGCTGCTCCTTACAGGATGAGTGTCCACCTCACAGAGGCAGCACAGTAAGCAAGCATGAGGGCTCCATTCTTCCCATGCCCAGAGAGTCTGTTCAGCCACTTTGCTCCTGCCCAGGGAGGTAAGGGAGCATGCTACGAAGTCACTGAGCTCAAACTTTGTTGGTATTGCATCTAGAAAATGTTTTGTAATATGACTTTTTAAATTGTTGCTAATTTTCAGGTTTTTTTTTTAAGATTTATTTATTTATTATACGTAAGTTCACTGTAGCTGTCTTTGGACACTCCAGAAAAGGGCATCAGATGGTTGTGAGACACCATGTGGTTGCTGGGATTTGAACTCAGGACCTTTGGAAGAGCAGTCGGTGCTCTTAACCACTGAGCCATCTCCCCAGCCCCAGGGGTGTATTTTTTAAAATGAAAAACAAAGAATAAACAGGAAAGTAAAAGTAATTGATGCCTTAGTATAAGACACATTTGTTTATGAGTCTCTGCCCTGTGATGCGTAAACTTCAGTAAGTTTACTTCAATTCTCTGTCCTACATTTTATCTCCTGCCCCCTCCCTCCCTCTGTCCCTCCCTTCCTTTCTCCTTTCCTCCCTCCCTCCTTTCCTCCCTCTCTCCTCTCTGTCCCTCCCTCCCTCCCTCCTTTCCTCCCTCCCTCCTTTCCTCCCTCTCTCCTCTCTGTCCCTCCCTCCCTCTCTCCTTCCCTCCATCTCTCCCTCTCTCTCCCCAGCCTCTCTCCCTCCCTCTTTCCTCTCTGTCTCTCCCTCCCTCCCTCCCTCTCTCCCTCCCTCCTTCTCTCCCTCCCTCCCTCCCTCCCTCTCCTTTCCTTCCCTTTGACTGCTGGGAATATAGGAATTCTTCACCATACCAGTCTTTAACCGATCATTTCTTTTAAAAAATAAATGTAAATAAAAGCATCCCCCGCCCCCTTTTATATTAAAGCCTCCTATTCTAGGAAAAAAAAAGCATCAATTCATTTGGTGGGTACTGGGTTTAAATTGTGTTAAACTGACAGACTAAAGCATCTATGAAAATGTAATGCTTGGGTACAAATACTAATGTTTTGTGGCTTCCAGTTACATCTGAGTTATCCTGAAATTTGAAAGAAATTGTCTAAATGTGGTTTCTGCAATGTCAGTAATAGAGCATTGCATGTAAATTTAATTCAATTGTTAATAGACAACAACATCTATCTTTGTCCTTATTTTTGTTATTTGTGTTTTCAGAAAGTTACTGTTCAGTTGTTTGAAAAATAATTTCTGTTTTTAATGGAAATTATTTATAGTCATTATATATGTAGTGACATTTACTAATTATCACTACAAAGAAAACTCAAACAATCGAGAGCCAGATGACTTAGAGTTTCTATAGATGTTCACAATATATTAACAGTAATGACTGAATAGCATTCACATAGATTACTTAAGCCAGTACTAATAATCAGGATACTTATATTTAAGCCTATGATTGAAACTGTAAGCATATTTCATAATCCAAGACCAAATGAAAGAGTAGGCACAGATGAGAAATGATTGCTAGACTATGTTAGGATAGAGTGTAGCTTAATGACAGGTTTGGGGCTATCCTGTTCAGCTAACAACATTCAGGTGACTTGTGGGTAGAAAGAAAAGACCATAAAACATGGCTTATATTTTTTTACAGTTCTCAATTCTAATCCTAATAGCCCTTCAAGATGTCTATTTGGAGTTCATCTATGCATCTCCACATTTATTAAATGCCAGCCTACTGCTTCCCAGCTTTTTGCTAAGACCAAGTATATCAATTTATGACTCTTTATTCGTCCAGAGGTTTTTTTCCCCTAGATGATCCTAGATCCTGCCAAGATGGAAATCGATATTAACCACCACAATAGCCATGTGAATACGTATATTTTATGTGTATATTCATTAGCTAATTTAATACACTTTACTAATTGATGGTTAAAAGCTGGCGAATGATTGAGTGAACACCATATGTGCATTGCTTTAGGAAGTATGTGACTTCACAGAAATTACTAAAATTAATTAAATTAATTACTTGATTACTATATGGTGTTGGAGAGATGGCTCAACAGTTAAGTGCACTTTCAGCTCTAGGCAAGAATACAGGCTCAGTTCCTGCACCTACAACAGCTGACTCAAAACTGTCAACACTTTCGCTTCAGCAGGATTGGTGACCTCTTCTGGTCTCCACGGGTATTACGCATATAAGTGAGGCCCATACATACATGGAGGCAATCAAATATACACATAAAATAAAAATTTCAATTACAAAAGTATTTTTAGTTCAGGGTTATTTTGATAATAAAACAAGTACATGTAATATATACAAACAGTGTTGAGTATGTCAGTCCCCATAAACATTTCGAGTATGCTTCTACTTATCCTGAAAGAAAGATGATTTCCCAGACTTGCAGAATTCCCAGTGAAATAATTTTGGCTGATTCAAAAAGTGACACATCTCCCTAATGTATGATTTATTCTATTACATTTATTAAGCAGCAGCTATGTGATAAAATTTTAGGCACTACATTGTGTCTAAACTGATTTTTTTCAATTCTATAAAAATACTACTAAGCCTATTTTATACAGGTAAATAAATATCCAGAATCTAAAAAGATAAATAGCTTACCCAGTCACTGATCAATAGAAACTTCCTCAGCCATGAACTGTCTTGCACTCTTCTCTTAGAGGTCTATGGAAAGTTGAATTCTCTCCATGATGGGGAGACACTGAGGAGTTTCTCAGGAAGTGTGCTTAGTATGAGTTCTTCCTATCCACGGAAGCTAGCTTAAATGATCGTCCACGAGCTAGTGGCTAACAGTTTCTGCTTTACATTATTCACGATGCCTTGCTGCACTTTGTAGAAGCTAATTGCATGGTGCCTCATTAATAATTGTCAGGGTTTCCTGAGCTGTGAAATTTGTAGCCTTTGTGGTGAATTATTTCTCACATTTGCACAGTTTGGGGTCTTGTAGTTGCAGTGCTTAAAATCACTACCAGGCATCAAGTAAAGAGAAGAGACTGGATGTGCTCTCTTAGTGATATAAAATATTGAAAAACAGATAATAGCCTTTAATATTGTATTTCCATGACTGTAGGCATTTTTAGACTCAGAGATGATTATATTTTATACTAGATAAAGATAACCTATATAAGCATTTCCAGTCAATGAAATCCAAGATGTCTTCATGGTCAATATTCTGAACTGTACTGGCTACACAAGGATACACGTGAATAGGAAAGCTCCCCTGGTGCATAATTGTTGCTTAACAAACACAGGGCAGGTTCACATGATCTCTGATGAGGTATTAGAGGACAATCTGAGCAAAGGAGAGTCTCGGCAGCCTTTGGCAGTGCAGATGACTCCTCTCCTGTGAGCCTTTGGATCTACTTGCCTGGATTTATGCTTTTTAGATGAGACTACCCTTTGATCACAGGTAGACTGGACTAAAGGCCAAGCACACCCTTGCTGGACAAAATGGGAAAAGTCAAAATCTGGAAAGTCAAAGGGAAGGCTTGGTGAGAAACATGAGGTAGAAATAAAGCTGACATGTTTGTTTGACTAAAGAAGTATTTGAAAGCAAAATATTAAATTATAATTTAGATATGATTCATTGAATGCTCACAACAGCATGTTTCTAGAATGTAGTACAACTGATGAAGGTGATAAGGAGAAATCTTGGTTCATATCTTTGTGGATGTCATGAAGTCACCACACTATAGCCCTAGAGCCAGTTCGTTTGGGTTTGAATCCAGCTTTTCAACATGGCTGCTTGTCTGTGTTGTGGCACTGGTCAGGCAAGTGTCATTCTATCAGTATTAGTTCTTTTCCTAATGTCATAAGGCCTCATGTGGCTGTGGTAGATGTGAAATTGAACAAGAGAAATGCAAAGTGTTTCTTATGTTTATCATTTGCTCTAATTTGAGGAAATAGAGCAAAATTTGGGAAAAGTAATTAAATTTCTGCCAGAAATCCTGTGTCTGCCTTGGTATACAACAGGAGCAAAGGCTGCTTGGACTATTTGACACCCTGTCACAACAGAAGATCTAGAAACTATTGAATATATATCACCTAATAGCAATAGAATAATGTATAATAGATAAAATGTGTAATCACCTGAACATGAATCAATTTACTGTATTAGTAGCCTAACAAACTCATCACAGCATGTCAGTGAAATGAGCTTAATAACAACTCTATGCTAGTTGAATAATAACTCGCTTTATAAAAAGATTCACTTAGTACAAAAACGTTTTCTGTTTAAGATAGTTTAAATTCCATAGCTATATTTTTTAGCCTAGGCACAAAACACAAAAATGTATTGTTAATAAGAGGAGGTATCTGATATACAGTGCATGACTATACTATATAATGTTTATATTAGATTTAATATATCTATTTCCTCTAACATTTAATTATCTCCTTATCCTAAAATCTTCTAGTATTCTTTCAATTTGCCTTTTAAAATTCACAGAATACAACTGTCACATAGTCACCATACAGAGTGATTACTCCCTTACTTCTGCCTATAATTTTATTAGTTATCACGTGACCTAAAATCTTATTTGTGCTGCATTAGGAAAGTAGCTAGAAAAAATTTCTTGGCATTGCATTCATAGTTCAGCTACTTCTCCACTCTGAACTCTGATTGCCACTTTGAACACGAGTTCCTCATATGGTAAGTCCAATTTGAAGATGTGATTTTGTGTTGTACTGCATGCCAATATAATTTCTTGAATATCGTAAGCACATGAACTTAGTGTTTTCTCATCTCCTTTGTCACATGGAACAGAATGAAAGCAAGACCAAATCAAAGCAGTCTTCCCATAGTTAAGGAGACTGTGACTTCTCTGTTAAAGTCTTACTGCTTCATGTCACATCTACAGATTTTTAAGGGATCTGTGGACTCCCTAAACTTGAGTTTCTTTCTAACTGCCTGTAAGTTCCTGGGTTCCCTAAGTCAAAATGGATGAGTTTCCAGAACAAGTTATGAAGTAAAGAACCAGGACTCCTCAGTGGTGTAGCCTGCCTCCTGACCCTACGATTCCGTTCTTTTTCTTTGTGCTAGAAACCCAGAAAACAGACTTGTCCAGGGTGCTCAATCAGCCTTTTCAACTTTATTCCTTTCCTTAATGTTAAATACAAATTAATGTTCACCTTCAGTATTTATAAAATTAAGTGAACACAGTACTGTTAAATATAAATTGCACAGAGTGCTTTGCTTTGTAGGCACAAAGATGGAATCCCTCCAATAAACACTTCTAGTGACTCTTTCATGGGACCTTCCACACACCCGAGATCTGAATTAGAGACTGTGTCACAATTCACACTGACATAGAGCTCTCTAATTCAGTTTTGTATGAAAGAAAAATGCAGCAACAACAAAATTCCTACTGAGAAATAATCTTTGCCACATTACATATGCAGGGCAAAAGTGTGCTTGTGTGTGTGTGTGTGTGTGTGTGTGTGTATTTTGTGTTTGTGAGTACATGAGCACATGTGGATGTAACATTTGTTGGCAAAATGTCTCATACCAAATACAACTGTGTACCTTGAGTTGTGTACCTAAAGTATTGAAGTTGAGTGTTGATTTTCAAGTTGGGCCTGCTCACTCAAATTCTCTTTTCTAATACCCAAGACTTTTAGTGTATTAGAGGAAGGCATGTTTCTAAATGAAATCCTTACTTCTGCTCTTTAAGTATCATAGAAAATGCCTTCTCAAGACAGCCACACAATGGATGTATTTCAAATGTTGATAAGGACACATGTAGAAGAACTCCCTTTTTCACAATCACACCGTTGAAGAATATATGAAAAAAAGTTTCATAATTTTTCACTAGGCTAATTTAAGCAGAGTTAAAGTGAACCTAAGGATAAGGCTGGTTGATAGTTAAATCTGACCTATGACAAATGACAGTATCTTCATTTATAATGTAGAATGCTAAATGTGGAGTGTAAATAAACTGAAGAATTTTAAAAAATCTTTCCCATTTAACCATTGTGAATAGACTAAACACATGGAGCTAAACCAAATTATCCAGTACTTTTTTTTTCTGTCTTAAAAATAAAAATTGAGAGTTGGAGGAGAAAGGGCATGGAGGGAAACCAGAGATAAAAAGAAGGGTCCAGCTTGGGACTGGTGCAGACAACCTGTGTTCCAATAAGACTCAACAAACGGTTCTGATCAGAATCTAAGTGATGAGAAACAGCCTGTAGCTTGGAGATAGCTGCCTCACACTATTTCTGAGTTAAGCCAGCACAGGTAGCATCATGAATGCATAATTATAATTATGCATTAGAGTATGCATAATGATCTTAAAATCCGTAAACAAAGGAAACAGATTAGAATTTCTCAGCTATTTTCAAGATAATGTTCTATCACACAAAATATGACTGAGATTTTTTTTAAAGGAGGGCTGGGTTACTGAAACTTTTATATGAAATGTACAAACTTCAGAAAATTACTAATAATTTGGTATTGCATTAAAAGTCTCCTTTGAGGAAATCTGTAAACAGAGTTATGTCAAAGATATACAACTATTTCAAGACATAGGATGAAAACATTTTGAACACTCACATTTAAAAGATGGAGGCTTAGAGACCCAGGTAATAATTAGAGACATTTCACACCTCTGAGAGTTATAGAATAATACATACCTTGCAGTTAGCTGTTTGGGGAAAATAATGAACTGCGATGAAGAGCCGTGTTGCTGATCATTAATGCCAAACAGTAATCTTATTTTTCATACTACCAGTTTCTAAAGATTTAATTACGGGAGTCTTACCCCGCATTTCCAGTTGTAATGCAGATTCATTTCCTTTCAATTTTGTAAAGCAAAGGTGGACTTCTAGCTGGAGGTTAAAATTCCGTCCTACTTTAAGAAAATGATTATGGCATCTTCTATTTTTGATACAACTTTCCCTTCTATTTCTTTAGCAAAATAATGTGCTATGCTGGAACCCTTATCTGTTCTCACGGTACTATTTTTATTGCTAAGTCGTGGAATGTATCCAAGTTCTGGCCATTCCTGACAGTCTTAAGCTGAGTGCTCTCATCTAAGCAGACTATGTGAGCTTGGAAACAAATGTCCACTACAAGGAGGAAGGCCACAAACAAGGGACAGGTGTCAGATACTCGGGATATTTCGGAGGACACAGACTCTTACTAGGCAAATCAGACATCCTGGAACCTTCTTCCATCTGTTTCTTATCCCTACCTCTCAGCAAAACCCAAAGAAACAATTCAGTATCCTTCTCTTTCACAGTGGTTCCTTTATTTTTCTTAATATCAGGTTTCTTGCTTTCTTTACTTAAAACCCTTGTGTTTTTGGTAAGAACCTATTAGCTGTTGATGCAAATATATTATCATTTACTTTAATAGCGGTTCATATTGTTTATAACCATTTGCCCCAGTAATCTTTTGTGTTTTCCATGACTTGTCTTCCATTCTCTTCCTCACATTCAATCACCTTTATTTTACCTCCCCTGTCTTATATCTTTTCTCTTCTCTTCTCTTCTCTTCTCTTCTCTTCTCTTCTCTTCTCTTCTCTTCTCCTCTCCTCTCCCCTTTCTCTCCCTCCCCTTTCCTCCTCTCCCCTTCCCTCTCTTCTCTTTCTTTTTCTTCCTTCCTTCCTTCCTTCCTTTCCTTCTTTCTTTCTTCCTTCCTTCCTTCCTTTCTTTCTTTCTTCCTTCCTTTCTTCCTTCCTTCCTTTCTTTCTTTCTTTCTTTCTTTCTTTCTTTCTTTCTTTCCTTCTTTCCTTCCTTCTTTCTTTCTTTCCTTCTTTCCTTTTTTCTTTCTTTCCTTCTTTCTCTCTCTCTTTCTTTCTTTCTTTCTTTCTTTCTTTCTTTCTTTCTTTCTCTCTCTCTCCTTTCTCTCCCTTCTCTTCTCCCCCTCTCTGCTTTTCTCCTCCTCCTCTGAAGCTCTCCCCCTCCATCTTCCTGTTCCCCTCATTCTCCTCCTTTCTCCAAGTCCTGCTCAGCAGCAGTATTTCTTATTCATTTGTCATTTGCCTGTGCTGATATACTTTTTAAAAAAACAGTTGAAAACACATTTTATACACACATTAATTCTTCATTTATGTTGTTGGATTTGTAAAATAACTGAAAACTATCTTAGACAAATCAGGGCATCAACAGATAATGGCCAAGTCATGCATTGTACAAGAAATGTGTGGTCATATTCATGAGAAATAAGGAACTTTGAGGATATCTGAGGATTTCAGATTGTGGATGATTCAGCAGGGAAATGAAAGCAATCAACAGCTCAGCTGAAGAGCTAAGAGAACTGATTACAACACTGTTTTGGACTCTGAAGAAGATTTGAGATGGTGTCGGTGGCCTGGTGTGTCACAGCAGTGGGTAATAATCCAAGTTTCCACCAGGAATTTAGAAGTTTAGTGAATGATCCGTTGTCTACCATTTTTGTGTTTGCTTGTTTCATTTTGTTTTTCTTTGAGATCAGGTCTCATGTAGCTTATGTTGGCCTCACTTGTTAGTGAGTTCAAAGATAACCTTGGAATTCTAATAGTTCTCTTTAGAAAACTGGAATACTGGAATTGGAGACTCTTACCACAATGCACAATTTAGTAGTGCTGGGGTTAAACTCAGAGCTGCATGTATGCTGTGTATGCATTCTGCCTAGCAAACCACAATCCTAGCCACAACTGATAAAAACAAAACAAAACAAAACAAAACAAAACAAAACAAAAAACTTCCCATTATTTCTCCAGTAAAATAATAATAATCTTGTTTCAGCTTTTGCAATGTGGTATGCGTTCACATGCTGAGATGTTTCAAATTGATGATTTCATAGCATAGTGACTTAGGAGGAAGAAAGCAAAGGGGAGATGAAAAAAATCTCCGATTTTCCAATATTTTGCCAAGTTTAACTACATTATTTGACATTTGAAAAAAAATCCTTCACATTGTAACCAAATATTTATTGATTGTTTCGGTGAACAATTAGGTTTTGTTCTTCAGAACTGGTTGGCATGACATTATTTTGAAGGCAATACTAGATGACCACACTGGAAATGCTTTTTACTTAAACCAGAAAGGAAAATACTGTGAAATGTTTAAATACAAGGAATAATACTTATAAATTAACACTCCTAATTTATTGGAAAAATGCATATTTAGAGTTCAAATACATTTGTTACTTTTACCAAGTGCTTCACAAAACAGAGGCCACAGGACCCCTGGGCTCTCCAATTTTTATGGGAATTTAGTTTTCAATTTGATGCCTTCATTTAGAATCTAACATAGCACATATGAAAATGAATGCACTCATACCACGTGCAATGGCAAGCTGTCTCTTCTGGTGACAAATTCTCATTTGAAATACAGTAAATAAATTATCTTCATTATTTATCCTAGTATTTCTCAATGTTCAGCTTATAATCCTCTGGAAAACCTTGAACCTACTGATGATTTTCCTTTATAATCCACTGCTTGAATTGAGCAAACAACTGACACAACTCCAGCTGAGTGAATGGTCAACTCTAAAAGTTGGAAGGAAGGAGGTCATTAATAACTTAATCTAGCTCTAAATTACGTATAAATTCCTGTGTCCAAGAATAAGGGCCATATGTTAAGGGAATGGTGGAGGAATGTTTCCTTATTCACTTCTGGCCGTAGGGAACAAGTGTATGTGATTTCTCTTTTGGCTATTCTATCTTTACTCTTCTCTTTTAGATCCCCAAATTGTTCTCCATGATCTTTGGAGTTCGTGTCTCAACTCTCCCACAACGAACAGTGCTTTAAGAAAAAAATGTGGAATCTAACAGAGTACTCATGAAACAAGGCGGGTTGCTCATTCTTCCAGTCTTTCTCCTCTCCTCTCCTCTCCTCTCCTCTCCTCTCCCTCCTCCTACTTTACCCTTCTTCATTTTTAAGACAATCTCCCTTATGTAGATTGTCTTATGTACAATCTCACATCATCCTGGAACTCATGGTCCCCTTGCCTCATTTTCAACAGTGCTGGGATTGTAGGAAAGCATCATCTCATCCACCTGCCTACCATGTTTTTCTTAATTACCACAAGACATGTGCACATATATACATGTCTTCAGTGGATTTAGCTTTCAGAAAAAAATAGAATTGAATTGATATTAATGAATGAAGGACTTCCATATTACTTATGTATCTATCATCATAAGTTAATTGTTGCTTTCAAAATTTTTCTCATCTTTTCTCTAAACATGAAAGCATAGTGTATAACAGTTTTTGTATATTTGTTCATTTTTACCCATAAGTATATCCAGTAGCACTTTTGGCTAAATATGAGACACTGGTGGAGTGTGTAGAATTTTTTTTTATGTACAATAAACAAAAGTAAGTCAGAAGTTGTTTGTAAATAATGTATAAACTCTGTGGGCACCAGAGGCTGACACCCTGACTTTTGAGACGCTATGAACGAGCTTCCAGTTAGCAGGGTACTACATGGAACTGGAATGAACCCAAAGAACCATGGACTTCTTGCTTCAGAGAGTAAATTCTGAAAGTGCTAAACTATGATAGCTTGCCATGTCTCATGGCCTCACTGCGTAACACTTGTCTCTAATTGGCAGCAGCTGCTCCAGACAGGCCTGGTCTGGCAAACAGACTGAATGCAGTTCTCTGCCCTTAGGAAATTTGCCTCTCCAGGTGAGCTTTGGGGCCATGTGTGGAGCAGTATGTCAATGTTTGTTTGCTTGTTATTTAGACAGTGTTGTAAATGAACGATTTCAACATGTTGAACAATACTAGTCCTTCTTTTGTATAATCTGAAAATATGTACTTTTGTATAAGACTTATTTTTTTCATTTCTGAGTAAAAAGTCATTAAGTATATAACATAAATATATATAGTTTTGAAACAATGTAATTTGGGGCAAAACTGAAGTTATTATCAGTTTTTCATGGTATTATGAATCAGGTTTTATATGTGAAATTCTGTCCGACCCTACTCATTTTCACTAAAAGTTTAAGCAAAGATAAAAATGATAATAATAAACAAATAAAAATACTGACCTTCATCTATTTTCATGTCTCCGGAAGCCTGCCTGGTCACACCACGTTTCCAGTTCATTCATTTCCCTGAGCCCCAGACCAGCAGTGATGTCATTTTCAATGTTTTGCTTTTTTTTGGTCATATTATAAAAATGAATCTTACTCTGTTTTTAGTCGTAAGCCTTATCCAGCAATCAAGGCAGGTATATAATAAGCTAAGCTACTCTGTAAATCTAAACATTCGCCACAAATGGGACAGATACAGTCTGGGCTCCCTGATTGTTACTAAGGCAACTATCTAAAATGAAAATCTGATTAACCCTTTTGCTGCTTGGAACTACCCATGTACCACGTTAACTGACTTCCCCGAACTTATCTTTTCCTTTTCCCCCTCAAGAAATTAATAATTGCATTGCTCCGAAGTAACTGTGCCCTGGTTATACTATCTGAGGTTGAGAAGGCTGTGACAGTGGCTGTCCCATATGGACAGATGAGTGGGGTGGCTTGTGTGGAAACTGACATAAAAACAGACGTTAAAAACGAAGGGCACAGATTTCTCACTTATTTTAGGCATGAGCCTGATGAAATCCTCGACAACATTTAAAGATTTCTATTCAATAAATACCAGATTACCACAGTGTTTTCTTTCTCTTGGGAAATAATTTGACAGTAAAAGCTGTATGTTTCACAAACATATTTTGCTCAACTATTTTTGAATGACATTAGCAACTGTTAAAGTTTGCTAGGCAGAATAATATTTCGAAGCTTCATGCAGAATTTTAGCCAAGAATAAATATCCACCAGGCACTGTCTATTCTATGCAACTAAACAGAAAGGGCGTTCACCAGTCAGGAGGGAGGACACACATTTCCATATAATTTTGACAATGGGAGGCTGATCACTAGTAACTCATTAGTAGATTTAGAAAACAAATATTATAAGAAAATTACACTAAGAAAGCTTCTGTACTTTTGCAGAACTAGCATTCAGGTTTCCATAAAACTCACTGCCTCTACCATATGCCCTTGCCAAACCTCTCTAAAAAAGTCTTTATGGGTTTTATATATCTTCTCCACTAGAGGCAAACACACTATTTGCTTTTCCTTAAATGGGGCTTGGACTGCTTCTCTCTCCAGGAAGGTCATTCTGGATTTTCTCCCTGCTCCTCTCTTCAATTCAAACCCTTTGCATCCTTCACTCTCAGTGCAGCTTCCATTGCCCAGAGGAGGTATTTCCCAATTAACCTGAGTTCATGCTTTGATGTCCCCTCAGAATGTAATTGTACTATGCTGTTTTCCACTTGTTGATACATTGCTTGTAAGTGCTTCTGTCCTCCTGTTCTGTGTGGTTGCAAGTATGCATTGACTGTTTCATCTGCCTTCCTGGGATGGGCTTTAATTTTTTTTATCATTTCAGACGAAGAAATGATATGCAAAAAAACCCAGACAAATGACTCTTACATCCATGTCATTGGTTCACAGTTGGTGCCCGTCCTTTACCTTCCTTGATGAACAGTCATCCCTGGAGAGTCGTTGTTCTTTTTTCTTTCTTTACTACCATGTCAGATGTAACATATCTAAACTGAAATTTACCTTTATCAAAGTCATACAAAAACATTACAGCTCTTCTTTGCCATTTACCTACCAAAATTACTTATCAAAATAATTTTTTTCAGTTCTAAAAAAAAAAAAAAAACAAAAAACCTCAAGTATGTTTCCTGTACAAGTCATTTACTCTTAGGATTGTGTATTTGCTCAGCACACACACACACACACACACACACACACACACACACAGAGTATGACTCTATTACCAGGATTAGTAATAAATACAACATGTTCTGAAGTATAAAAGAACACAGACTATGCAATAACAGCTAATGAGAATTACAATTAAAATATTTAATCAACTACATGTTTAAAATATATTCACTACAAATAATTAAGATGTTATTTAGCCAATTATTTTAAGGTTAAGGTCTAAATAAGTACAGCTGGTTCTACACTAAGGTAGATGCTGGGAAGTGAACACAGCTGCTCTATTGGAAAAGTGAGTAGGGCACTTTGACTTACCACCTACCAGACAGAAAGTCCTGAGAATAGCTAGATGACAAAGATAGCTGTGTACTGCCACAATAGGTGGCTGGACACTAGATAGTAGCTCTAACAATTCCTGTCTCCATGAAAACATTGGACTAATGGTTCTTAAAAGCCATTTCATCTTGTAGATGTGTATAGATCTAAACACAATTCATTAATTGGAGGATGACAGATATTGATGTCTGAGAGTGGAAGCTAGAAGTGCTCTGAGAACTAAGGTCCTCCTCTGTGGCCTCTCTCATCTTAGAACTATCAGTCAGTCAAGAGATGCAACTCATTACTTCAGAGACAGTTCCATATCAGCTATAAACTGAGTTTTATGTTAAAAGGTTCAAAATTTCTTAGTGGAATTTCATGTAACAATCAATGAAAGTAAGGAAGAATCTTATAGAAAGAGGGTTGACCACCCATAAAAAACTGAAAAGACATTGTAGAAACCTTAAAATCAAAGAATGGGGAGCTCTGTTAGTTCTAAAGGGCACTTAGTGTAGAATTATGAAGGAAATGGCTAATTCAGTCCAAAAACTGTACATTTCTGGATAATTTGAAGGATTAACATCAGGTAAGCACAACATGACTTCCTCCATTTCACTAAAAAGAAGCAAAGCAGACATAAAGCACAAGCTGAATATTAGCAATGACCATCCGAATTAGATGTGTGGCCAGCATCCTTCATCATCTTTGGAAGCTCGGACTGAACTGCATTTCTCTGTTCTCACACTGTATGAAGTAACAATACTGAGAAGAATTGACAATTGAGAGCCAGCAGTTTAGCCTCGGCCAAAGTATGGTAGAATCTTCTGGTACTAACATTGTAAAACCCGCATACAGGCTTTGAAGATTTTAATGCTTTAAGCATGATGACCATGCAAAAAGTACGCAAAGTTTTAGTATATGTGCTGCTGAAGTGAGCACAACCGGATAATTAAAACAAATTGTATCAAGAAAAAAAAAGTACCCAAAGGAGTTATTTTGGACTACTTTTCTGGAGACTGAGGGACACAGAGGACATCAACATTTACAGAACTCTATAGACATGATGGTGTGAGGATCTTATAAAAAGGTCATTTCACACATTCATGCATTCAGCTAAGGCTTATGGTATGTACTTAAGGTCTTGATGAAACACCAAATCTTGTCCTTGTAGAAGTATCTCCATAGCAAGGGGAAAAAAAATCAATGCATGATGTAAATATGATGTAATTGTATATGAGTAAATATATAAAGAGTCAATAACAGGCTCTCTCTTTTTGTGTATATGTATGTATGTATGTATGTTATGTGTGAAATCATTGCATATATTCTCATGTACTCATGAACATTTTGAGACTAATTTTAAATCTCTCATTCTGTTGCTTTCTTCTTTTCTCTTCCTTTCTTTCTTCCTTCCTTCTTTTCTTTCTTTCTTCTTTTCTTTCTTTCTTTCTTCCTTTCTTCCTTTTCTTGTTTCAAGACATGATTTCACACTGAACCTGGAGCTCACATATTCAAATTTATTAGCTTTGCCAGCCCGAGGAATACTTTTGCATCTGCATCTCCAGCACTACGATTATAGGTGCATGGTACTTCACTTAGTTTTATATAGATGTTGAGGATCCAAATTCAAGTCTTCAAGATTACATGACAAGTACCTTATTGATTAAGTTATCTCCTCAACTCTGCTTTAAATTTTTTTTTTTTTAAAAAAACTTTATACTTAGAAAGTCCTGCAGCAAAGAAGATCTTGCAGTAGCAAGAAAAGCTGGGCATGGTTCTGAATGAAAACTAGTAGTAGAAGATGAAGATCTATAGGCATATTACTAAAGACAGAGTGAACATAAAATTCAGATAAACCAAGAAGGGAGACTCTGTCATACTATAACATGGCCACAGCTGAAGATGCAAGCAAGAGCAAAGAGATGGGCTTAAAATACCCAGATCTTGGAGGATCTTCTCAACTATGCAAAGAGTTTTTTGAGATTTACTCTATATAAGATCAAGTCTCTGGATACTCTGAGGCACAACAGGCTTTGAGTTAGAAGTTAGCATGACATTCTGGCTGCCATGTGATCAGGGACCTCAAGAAGAGATGAATGAACCAAAGGAAGTTAGCTAAGAGGGTATTGGTGAGAAACAGTGCAGTCATTAGTGGGAGGTGATGAGAGATGAAGGAGAATTTTGTTGTCTCAGTGAATGTAACATTGCTGAACAAGGAAATGAATCAGGGCAAACCTGTATGTGTGGCATTTGAACAGCTGTGTGAGCAGTAGTGATGTTCATCAGGATGAGGGAGACTCAGAAGAACAATGGAGAGAGCTTGGCTCAGAACTCTTTATTATGCTGTGAAGTTGCTCAGAGGAAAGATTGCGACTTGGAAGCAAATCTGGAATCTACTGGTGCTAGTTAAGACCTTGGATAGGAGACTAAAGGGAAGAGTAGAATCTTAAGATTGAGTCATGTTGTTTGCCAGTATTCAAAGGTTAGAATCCCAGGATAGAAGACATGCAGTGCATTGAGCACAGTGAACTGTGCTCTGGTCCATGAGGAAAGGACAATGGACTGAGTGAAAGGAGGCTTGTGTAAGCCTTGCAAATAAACCAATGTAGAACCACATTCCCATATATTTTTATTAACTTATTATTTTTCATCTGATGAGAAATTTTTTTTTTACAGATTTTTACACAGTTAACAAGGAACACAGCTGGGTTTTGCAAAAGGTCATGAGGACCATGTTTTTAAGAGTGTGAGCTTATTCAGAGATACACGTTACTGCAGAACTCTCTAAGTGCAAACTCTGGTGCAGACAGTCATTTAGATGAATAAATAGATGAGTCAAACTTGGAGCTCATCTATTAGAAAAAGACATTTTCTAATCTGGTAAAAAAAAAGCATCATTGACACTCCCTTGTTGTTGTTGTTGTTGTTCTTGTTTTGTTCTGTTGTGTTTTGGGAAAATTACAATTTCCAAAGATGCCCCCTTCCCCCCTCCCCCGAAACACAGTTGATGTGCATTGCTAATTTTCTTGGATATATTTGCCACTGTCAATCAATAGCCTCTGTAGAAGCTATTATTCTGTTTTCAGGCTAAATTGTGGTTTTGTTGGGTAGATTGACATTGCCCTGTGTACTACTAACTCAGTGACCAAACAGTTGAGTTCTCCCATGTAATATACACAGAAATTAGTTTAATTTTACATTTACACCAAACACTACAACGAGGTACCTGATGCCAGGGCTTATTTTATGTGAGGCAACCAGAGGAGTGGCACCTTTTGGTATGGAATCCCTTTGCTATTGCCTAACACTGTAAAAAATTTGGCAGCAATGAGCCGCCATATGGAGAGACAGCGCTTACTGCTCTACTATGCAAAAAATCGTGAAATGGATCACAGCAATTCTCTGCCTCTACTGGGAAAGTTCCCTTTGTTCCTCATGATAACTCTTTTGAGGATAATTTCTCAGGAAACTTTTCAGAATGAGTTTCTCAATCAGTAAGACTGTCAGACAGAAGGTAAACTGAGTAAGAAGTACCCAGTCAGATCCTTGAGAAGCATAAATGGAAAAAAAATGGGTACTTCTAAATTTTGTGGTTTAAAAAATATTCTCATCAAAATGTCTGTCATTACATAATCAAATATTTTTTATCAGAATATAGCTTAAAGAAGTCTACATACCATGCTTAGTACAGATGTATTCCAATGTAAACTGTATTGTAAAAGTTAGCACAAGAAAGCGCCCTCTGTCACAGACTGAAAACTGCATAGAATACACACACATATTTATGCACAAGCTTCTTGCTCCCTCCATCCATCCCTCCTCTCTCTTTATATATATATAAATATATATACATATATTTATATAAAACATACATAAGTCATTTACTGAAGTGACTTTTATAAATGTATGATATTTGTAAAACAAGTACTCAGGAGTAGAGTTGATAAATCTCAAATGTAGAAGATAAACTTTATTTTATACCATATATATATTATACTAAGCAAAGTCTTCCTTCCTATAGTTTGAATCTATCAAGCAAACCACTCATTTTTCTGCAAAAGGACTTGAAGTTTCCCATAATAATATATTCTGTCTCCCAGTAGAAATCCATAGAATGTGCACTGAGATCACCACATTTTGGACTCGTTTCGCCTCTGTCTTCCAGGTTTGATTGGTACCTTTTCTACCCTGCTACATAAACCATTTATCTGGGGTTCCCAGCCTACAACTACTGGGTCAAGCATATTAAAGTGAGAGGAGTTAGGATGAATCCCACTTACAAAAGCAAGGGGACAGTAAGCCCTCAGGCCCAGCACATCGGATCCTTTACCATTCAGATAGCAGGGGTTTCCTTTCCCTTTAACTGGTTCAAATGTATTCTCATGCCCTGAGCCAGTCTCATCCACATTTTCTTTAACCAGTGTTCCTATAAAATAGAGCATCCCATAGCTCTAATCCGGGCACCATTACCAACCATGTAACCTGCTAGAAATCTTCAGACCCATCTGTGCATTTGCATCCTGTTGGCTTCAATATTTGATTTCCTATATATAAAAAGTCTAAGTAGAAACAAAAGTTAGAGAAGGGATCTATGGCCACTTCCAAACCTGGATTACACAATTACCTCCTCTCAGATGTATTTGGCTGCCAGTTTAAAGTTGAAGAAGACTGGGAACATAAGGATGGAGAACAAAGGAAAAAAGGTAGATAGAACAAACTACATAAAACCTAAAAGCTATAGTCACTATTATACCTAAACTTGTCCATGCATAGACATGTCCAAATCCAGTTAATTAGAGGACAAGGCCAGGAAACAGGTGATTAATTCTCTAGAGTCCCCTTATAGACTTTCCTGGGCAATAATGGCACTAGGAGCTGCCATCTGTGGGCCCCGCCATGTGCCAGCTACTGGGCTCAGTGTTTTCATATGCTATCTTGTTAATTCCTTTGGCTTAGACATCTTTGGGGTATGTTCAGAGGAATAAAAAGACTGCTGGCTATTCCCCAGAGCTCTGCAGTATGGAGCATGGCTTCAGGTGACGATTGTGAGAAATGATTTCTTGCTGACTGCCAAGTGTAAGTTCAGGGGAATGGCTGAGATGAGAGAGGCCGGAGAAAGATGGCTCACCCACAGTACTCAGGGGTGTTTGTCACTGAACTCTGCTGGACTAAATGTTGCAGGCCAATTAAGTATGTAGCCCATACTAAATAAAGCATAAAATACAACAAAATTTACTCTCATTTACAACTATTCACAGTGAAAATGAAATTTTTTTTCAGAGATTCTGAAAAGAAAAAAAAATCATTGTAACTAATTATATTAAAGTTCTAAGCATTCTGTCATCAGCCAGCATTTTTGGGATCATGCTATTAAAATTGTATATATGTGTTACTAATAAGCTACATTAACAGAATACACTTTACAAAAGTAGCAGTAGGTGACATAGAATGATTGAAATATTTCAAAAACAGGAAATAAGTAATTATGCCTTAAAATGTTTTGTTACTTATATTACAGAATAGTCATTTCTTATAAAATTTATTGTAAATCTGGTTTAAAAAAAAGCACAAAATAAAAAGGAACTAACAAGTACAAGAGAATGAAGGCTTTTAAAACAAGGCAAAAGGGGAATATTCTCCAGTACTTGTCAGACACCATGGTATGAATTTTAGGTGAAATAAACTCTCTCTCTCTCTCTCTCTCTCTCTCTCTCTTTCTCTCTCTCTCTCTCTCTCCTGGAGAACATTGATATTTGCATTACTTCCTCTTAGGAACGTAGGTTCCATTTGCAAATAATATTTGATTTCTGGATTTATAAATGTGGAAGAAAGAGGTAAGAAAGAAATAAATCTTACAAAAATGTCAAAGTTTCCCATATTCTAAAACTCTGTCACCTGGAGAGTGAAGACAATCTCATGTCATTGAAGTTATCCCTGTAAACAGAAATCGTCTGACGTACTTTTGATCAGGTCTAACTTTGTGTTTCGGGAGCATCTGTCCTCTCTCTACAGCCTGGAAGTCAACAGAATATACTATCTTAAATACTTGAGCAAAAGTCAGTAAAAGATACAGTAGGCAAACATTGTGGCCGGCTCAGCAGTGATTACCAACTCATGCTCCAAATTCACTATAAAATGAAAATCAATATTTCCACAAGTTCCTGCAACATAAAAGATAACCTTCATTGATTTTTCTAGACTTAGGCCTCTCTGATAAAATCTAATATAAATTTTCAACCATGAGGATTTGGATCAGAGCAGGGGCGATAAGTCTTGCACATCTCTTAAGAGGTGGAGAATTTTTTTTTTTAAAGTGCAAGTTCATACTATTTATAATTTGCCCTGTGCAAGTGAAAGTCTTTTCCACCCATGCTATCAGGAATCTCTTCTAATTTTTATTACTGTGAGGCTAAAGCCTGTTCCAGATAATTTGGAAATTTCAGGGGACTTGTGATAGGGCTGATGGTGCAGCCCTGGATGACTTGAGAAAGGAGCTAACGGGTAATAGCCTCCATGGCTGCACTGATTAAATGTTGCCATAGATGAAAGGCCTGCCATCGCCGCAATAAATTAACCAATCACACAAATCCCAAGTCAGTGCTAATCCTTCCTTGATACTCTGATCCTCTGATCAGCTCAAGGAGGTAAAGAAACTGGCTTGTGACGCTCGGTGCTCTAACCCCTGGATTTCATGTACACAAGGAGCTAATGATATCTTGCTGACCAGTTCAATGGGATGAACTTCACTCACAACCCTTAGGGAACACCACTGCCTAAAGAGAAAAAGAAAAATAAAGAAAGGGAAAAAAAAGAAAAAACGGAGAAGTGGATGGAAGATTTTGTGTTTTTACTAGGAAACTGCAGGCAAACTACCCAACAGTTGTCTGGAATAATCACTCATGCAGGACCAGTGTAAGCCCTGTTTGTATCCTTTAGGTGTGGGTAATGAGTCATAAAAGGACAAGAATCAAACAGGACAGGGAATTCTAAAGCAAGGAAACCGGGCATAGTGGCATTTCAGGAGAGACACGTGGTCTTTTTTATTTGTTATTGTGTCTTGGTTCAATTTTGAAGCAGCTCCCCAAAGAGTATTCTAGACTTTCAGTATCTCTACACTTTCGTCCTCTGCGTTCGATTACAGTTCCTATACTCCCTAGAGATGATAGTGTGATTAGAATCTGATTTCAGAATAGGTTCGTTTAATCAATTAGCTGAAGGTTTGGCCACATGCAGTTTCTCCCTGTTAATTATGTAAGGTCTGTCTCTGCAACAGGGTTCCTGAAATTGAGTCTGTGAAGGATGCATTAGTGGACTTCATAATTGGGGATTTTTTTTTATATATAGTAATTGGTTGCTAGAAGTAAGAAAGCTCCAAGGTTTTTCTCTAGGGTTTTACATATAAAGACTTTTTGAAAGGACTTCATTATCTTTCTTGTTCAATCCCAGGAAATAAAACCTATTTTTTTTTTGAATAAGGGAACTGTAAAACAAGGAAGGTGATATTTTTTCAATAATCAACATTTTGGAAGTATGACTAGAGTTGTTTTAATATGAGAAGCTGGGGTACTGGAGGATGGCTTTGTGAACTTGCTTGAATGATTTTGGGTTTTGAAGGAAAGTGAAAAGCAGAGCAGATTACTTTTTCAAAAGCAACTTTTAAAGATCATCTAGGTAGTGGGTGAAATCTAAACACATTGGTGAAATGTGGAGAAGAGAAGCTGACAGACTGTATGGCTAATTTAGCAAGTGAATATTCTCAGTCCCAAATGTTCTAGGTGACACAGATCAAAAGTTCTTTATAAACATTACAGACATAATTCAGATCAGTTTTCTTTTACAAAACTTTGTGGGATTTCTTGCCATTTCCTCTTTTATTTACATGATAATCAGGTAGTGACCTTCCCATAGGCGGTCCTTCTTGCTGCAGGAGCAGACAGAACAGCCAGGGTAGAAGGGCCAGGTCTCCAGAGAGTTAATTAGTCAGGATGCTAGAAGAACTCAGCTTACTCCCTGCAAGGCATTCTGGGCTAACACTGCAAAATAACACAGCTCTTTCTGACAAAAAGGAAGGAGAGAGAGAGAGAGAGAGAGAGAGAGAGAGAGAGAGAGAGAGAGAGAGAGAGAGAGAGAGAGAGAGAGAGAGAGAGAGAGAGAGAGAGAGAGAGAGAAGGAGAGGGAGGGACAGAGGGAGGGACAGAGGGGGAGAGGGAGAGAGAGAGGGAGGGGGAGAGGGAGAGGGAGAGAGAGAGAGAGAGGGAAAGAGGAGAGAGGGAGAAGGAGGGGGTAGTGGAGGGAGAAACTCCCCCAACTCACTGAGAACAACAGATGTAGCAGTCCCCAAGGCACTAAATGCAGTTTTATGCCATAGAACAACAGGACTGGAAAAAACCTAAATGATGATTCCTTGTAGCATTGAATCCTTTTGAGTCCTCAGCTGATGTCTCACACCTGCAGTATCTATTGAGATTTAATATTTATCCTCATTAATAGTCTTATATAATGTAGTTATAGTGCAGCATGTTATTAGGAATTAGATTCGCAATCGTTCTCAAAAGAATGACACTATTCATGGGGAAAAATTAAATAGGAAACCACTTAAGGCATGCTGCGCTGCACAGAAATTTTCTTACTAACTTAGGAGAAGAAAATTTCAAATATATTCTATGTGGTCCTTTTATTACTAAATTAACATGGGCCGATAGCATCATCATCATTATACTAATATTTATCTTCATTAAATAAGATGAAAAACAAGACAAAGAAATTCAAATGACCCACACTTAAGAAAAAATCATTCTCCTTGCTTTTCAATGGCTATTCTTGCTTAGTAAGAAGCTATTTTGCTTTTCTCTCATGTGCATGAGATGCACATGGCATGTCTGAGACAGCCACAGGCGAGGGGCTCAGGTCTGCTCTCTCTGTATTAATACTCACACACACAATCTTCTAACTTTCACATATTCAGAACACACCATTCCCATAATCCTTAATTTTAGAAGGATAGACATGTTTGACATTACTTGTCCAAAATTGTGGCCATCTCTAATATGAATGGAAATAAGCACATAAATCAAAAAAAGCATTTAAAACTGACTGTGCCTGTTTTTCCAGTCCAATGGTTTCTTTCTGTTTTTGATGGTGCTAAGTAGAACCAGGTATACAAGACGATCCTAACACTTTCATCAACGTTTAAACATGTCTTAATAAGCACTGCCCTGCTATTATGTTTTTACACAGATGCTAAATTATGGCTTTCTTATGAGCTGTCACTGGCAATGGAAGCACTGATAGGTAAGCCTGCAAAATATAAATCTCTCTGTCTCTGTCTCTGTCTCTCTCTCTCTCTGTCTCTCTGTGTGTGTGTGTGAGTGTGTGTATGTGCATATATATGCATGGTATTAGGGATTGAATCTAGGGTCTCATGCATGCTAGGGAAGTATTCTATGCTAAGCACAATGTTAAATCTCCAACCCCCTCTTTTACTTTTTTATTTTGAGACAGCCATTTGCTAACTTGCCTTAGCTGACCTTGAACTCACCAGGTAGCCCAGGAAGGCTATCTTTGGCCATCCTCCTGCCTCAGCCTCCCAAGTAACTGATCTGTGCCACCAATACTAGACATTCATTAACAGTGTAATGGTACTATGCTATGATGTCAGAACTCAAGAGGCTAAGGTGGGAGGATTGTAAGTTCATGATCAGCTTGTGCTATACTGGGAAGCCTAGCCTCAAAACAAAACCCATAAGAAGAGAAGCAACAACAATAACAAGACAAAAATAGTCATTTATAATGCTGTTAATGACTTTGCTATAAACATATATATATACATATATATGTATACATATATATGTATTTTTTAGAAAGATTACATGGAAAGAGAATGTGTCTCCTTTCCTTATATTCTTACTCAGAAGTCTCCCTTTTTCAACTGAAATTTTGAAGGTTTTGACTCTTCTCCAAAGTTTTATATACTCAAGAATCTCGAAGTCACAAAAAAGCAACGGAATAGCAAAAATAACCAACCAAACAAAGGTAAAAACAAACAGAACAAAATCTGCTATTCAAAGACTCCCTTTCCTCATGACTTGTTCTTTTTAAAGCCTGGGGGACAATTATATTCTTAAAGGAAATAATTTATTAAACTGTTGTGAATTGTTTCTTACAAGGATATGGAGTTTTTCAGCACAAATTAAGGACATTTGCTCAACTACACTCATAGCAGCTTTATTCATAATAGCCAGAATCCAAAAACAACCTGTCTGCCCCTCAGTGTTACTCAGCTGTTAAAAAATGACATCATGATAGTTGGTGACACATGGATATAGAAGTAGAAAAAAATTATTCTTAGTGAGGTAAGCCCAACCCAGAAAGATAAACAGGGTAGATATGTACTCACTTATGCATAGATATTAGATGTAAGGTAAAGGGTAACATGCTACGTCCACAGACCCAGAGAGGCTAAGTAACATAGAGGGTTTAATGGTGGATGCAAGGATCTCCCTAGGAAGCAGAACTAGAATAGATAACCTCAGGTAGACTGGGAGTGGATGGAGGTGAGAACTGGAGGGATCGGGTGGGTGGGGCACCTGTGGAGAAAGGCGACTGGGAGAGATGACTGGAATAGGGCGACTTGGTGCTTAGAGGGAGAGGTAGAAAACTAGTGCATGGAGACTCCATGGAATCTATGAGGGAGATACCAGGAAAGACTTTTAATAATGGGGACAAGGAGTCTGAACTGGACATCCTCTGTAACCAGGCAATGCCTCAAGTGGAGGAACTGGGGCATCAATCCAGCCACAAACCTGCAACCTGCATTTGTCATGTGTATGTTGAGATGTGCTGGGGCTAGAGTCTAGCATAATCGTCATCAGAAAGACATCATTCAGTAACTGATGAAAGCAGATGTAGAGTCTCGCAGCAAAAATTTTAACACAAGCTTGGAGAGTCCTCAGGAGATAAAGGATTGCAGGAGCAAAGGGATCAAGGACATCATAAGAGCATGAGATGAACATGGGCCATAGAATCAACTGACTGGGACTCACGTGGGCTCACGGAGACCAGGGAGCCTGTGTGGATCTGACATAGGTCCTCTGCTTACAAGTTATAGTTGTGTAGCTTGGTGTTCTTATGGGACTTCTACCTGACAGTGGGAGAGGAGCTGTCCCTGACACTTTTGCCTGCCTTTGGGACCCTTTTCCTCCTACTTTGTTGCCTTGTCAAGCTTTGATGTGTTGATATGTGTCTGGTCTTATTGTAGCATGTTATAGTTGAGTTTGGTTGATGTTCCTGGGAGGCCTGCTCTTTTTTAAGGGGAGCTTAAGCAGGGGGTAGATCATAGGGTAGGGAGAGACTGAAAGGAAAGGAGGGAGGGGTCACTTCAATAGGCATATAATATATGAGAAATGAAAAAATAAAAAGGAAAATAAATAAATAAAAAGAAAAAAGTTTTAGGATCCATGTTGAACTTGCAAATATTTTCACAGGAACTGCTTTTCCCCAATTCATAGAGAATGCCAGTTTCTATGTAGTTAAAATAAATCTGTGATGGTACCAGTAGACAAATGAGACTACATTCCACAGAAATAAATGGTCTTTGTCTCTCTCTCTCTCCATCCCTCTTTCTTCCCTCCCCCTCTTCTTCCTTTTTTTTAATGATAAAGAGGCAAAGAAAAATAGAATTAAAGAAAACTTATAATTGACGATCACTTGTTTACCTTACTTATATGTTTTTTCTCTCATCTCTTGAAGACAATCTTTCACTCAATTTTGTCTGGAAAGGACAGGAAATGACCAGGGATCCCATCATCTTTTCCCTCCTCTGACATGGACAACCTCACTGCTGCAAGTCTTTACCAATTACACACATGTGCAAACTACAAAACACCAATACACTTTACGTATTTTGGTTAATTTATTATGTAACTGGACATTTCTACTTTACAATAATTATTTCCTTTACATTTGTTTATTTGTGTGTGGCTGTATAGATGTGTGGTATTCTTTCTCTCTTTCTCTCTCTCTCTCTCTCTCTCTCTCTGTGTGTGTGTGTGTGTGTGTATGTGTGTGTGTGTTCATATGTATCTTCTCAGGCATACTCAAGCACATGGGTGCCACAGTGCACATGTGGAGGTCAGAAGGTCAGAGAACAACTTGCAGGAACCATTTCTCTACTTCTGCCATGTGGGTGATGGGGATCAAACTCAAGTCCTTGGGCATGGTAGCAAGAAGTCTTATCCCTTGTTTTTACTTATTGTCTTTTAAATGAAAACAAAAGAGCTAATTCTGTTCTATTTGCTTACTTTTTTATTAGAGCAGAGTGCTATAAAATGAACCCTGATTCTCGATGCTAGTGTACCAATTACAGTACATTAACATGTGCTTGCCTTGGGGATCTTATTATGAGAAATGTCAAGGTAAAAGGTTGTAAGAAGTTATAGGTACAATCCCGTGGCTTAACCTATAAATCAGATGTCTGAGCTATGAACATGAGGAGGGAAATCTGGAAAAACAAACAAACAACTGTAAAATCTCCCAGTACTCATCTTTCTTTACCCCACTATTACTCAATAGAGTATACAGACAGCTGTCTTAGACTGCATGGAAAGTGCTGATTCTCTTCTTTACCTTCATCATTGACTCTGCCTTACTCCCCATTGTTGGCATTTGTTCCCAAAGCATTCTTTGTTACCATCTTTCACATGCTGTGGCATCTACTCTTTCTGATCAGATTTTACTTTTCCCAGATAATTTTATTCTTCAGTATTCTTCTTAAAATCACCCCAAGGTGGATTTTCACTGACTCCTGAAATGGTTAAGCATTCTTTTTCATACTTCCTTGTTTGAAAATTACTGTTTATTGTTAGCTAGCATCTGGCCCAACTGCTTTTTAATATAGCTCTCAAGTCTTTGGGAATAGTCCCTCCACTTAACACTTACTAGTAATATTTTTCATTCCAGCAACTAAACAGAAGCAACTTTAGAGTGAAAGTATTTATTCTGCCTTGTAATGTTTTGAGATGTGGTCAGTTATGGGAAAGTAGAGTGACGAGTAGATGAGGCCTCTGGTTATATCGTTTCCACAACCAGAAAGCAGAGAGTAATGAATGCTTTCTCCTTTTATGCACACAATGTCCCACTACAGATTGTAACACCAGCCACATTTCAAGCAAGTTTCACCCCTTTGTTTCTTCTCTGTGAAAACTTTCTCTTGCAGATGCATCCAGAAGTGTGCCTCTATCTGGTAGGTGATCTTCAAGAGAAGGTATTTCTGAAGTGATTTAAAATGCAGTCAAGTTGGCTTTGGATATCAACCACCATGAACATATTATTATATTCATTCAGGAGTCTTCCCCTACTCTATGACCCAAGCTAGACTAAACAGGACACTTTTTCCCTAGATCAAAACCCTTCACAACAAAAGACCAGAGATGGTTAAAGAACATTATTCACTATGTATGTACCTGCTAAGACTGTACAACTGTCCCTGGTTTGAGATATCTCTCATCTTCAAATTATGTTTATTCTTCAGTTTTCTAAACTTGGTACTCTGACCTGATCCAGTAATTTCCCTTATAGCCTCTCCAAAACAATTCTCTTTTTGTTTAAGTACCCAGAGAGCATTTCCATCATTAATTTTTATAAAAAAGACAAATTTTTCTATACACCACCAAAAATCACCTTTTACTGAGTCTATATTTGTATATCTGAATCTTTTGTCAGGAAAAGTCCATTTATTTGCATTTCTGAACCTTTGTCAGAATGAGTCCTTGAGATCAGAGACTCAACCATAACCATTTAAGCACTCAAATGTATGCACATGGTGGACAGCAAAGTAGCTTTTGCTGAATCAATGGCAGCCTTAATGACTGGATCATGTATAACACCAGTGCTGGAAACTTCTGTTATTAAATGGACATTAAAGAAGCAGGGACAATAAAATGATTAGGGGTTTGGAAGCCAAGCCTATTTTCAATCCATATTGTACACTTTAATGTATCAAGCCTTGGTTCTGAAAAATCCAGCTTCCTTGCCTGTAAACGCAAGCATATCACCTGGACAGAGTTGTGGAAAGAGGAAATAAAACACCCATTGTGGCTTTTCAAACTAAAGTATTTAACTCTCCATGTTAAAGTTTCTTATAAAACTACTTTTTAAGTAGAACAGAGAGTCTACATCACAGACCTGAGATATTTAAAATAATAAATATTCAAAATATGCTCAGTATTATATATTTCTTTAATGCTCTTAGACTACTAAAGAAAATTACACCCCGTGTTTAAAAGGGAGGAGGACCAAGTTAAAATGTGTTGCCTCATTCTATCAGTATGAAATCTTAGAACAATTAATATTGAAACAAGGGTACAATGTTGATCGCAGTTACGAGAGACAGGAGCCATGGCCTAAAGCCTTGTGTGGACATAAGAGGACATAACTAGAGCTATGTGGGGAAAAGATGAGCTGCCTCAATAGGAATAACTCTGGTATTTTATTCGAAGGATGCCTTTAAAGATTTCCCTGCATTCTTTGTCAATGAACAAGGTAATCAAAATTTAAAGTTCTGACTACAATAACCCTGGAACCCCAGGAGAACATTCAGTAAAATACAAAAGCAGTTTTAATACCTAGAAGTCCTGCTGCATTATGGTAAGGTCATTTGAGGAGCACTGTTGAGACTCCAGGCCATAATGACTCCATATGGAGCTGAGAGCAGCTAAGTAATAAACTCTCCCACAATGGTGGTTTCCTTGCTCTTTGCCATACTAATGTAGAATGACAGTTGCTAGACTTTCAGGGATTTTTTTTCTTTTAAACTTGAAATACCAGGGTGGATTTTTTTTTGATTGTTTTGTTTTGTTTTGTTTTGTTTTTGCAATTGTGATTAAGATCTACAAATCAGAAAACACTGACTCAACGTGTGTGTGTGTGTGTGTGTGTGTGTGAGAGAGAGAGAGAGAGAGAGAGAGAGAGAGAGAGAGAGAGAGAGAGAGAGAGAGAGAGAGAGAGAGAGAAATATAGTCAATTTAAAGTCTACAGTCAGTTACTTCCTTTTCACCCCCACCGCCTTGGAACGGAATCCTCGCTGAAGAGAAACTGGCATTAGGTTGTGTGGTAATAAGATGACTCTAAATGAGGCATCTGAGGACAGAAACATTAGAAATTGGGGACAGCTGCGGACAGCAGATTTGGGACACGGGTATCATGTATGTAACAAATCTTTATTAATAACTACATTAAATCCCATATTTTTCATTTATAACTGCTGCATAATTTCCTGTTAACACTTCATGTAAATTCCAGATAAGGTAATAATTTTTTTTTCAGAATTCTATTTCTGTTTCATTATATGTTCTATACTCTGCCCCACAGGTCAGTTGCATGATTGAAGTATTATGCCTCATTAAAATTCCACTAGTTAAAACATGGAGACAGAATTTGGGTAATTCTTTTCTCCATTACTAAAATTAACCATTCCAGTACATTCCTGAGCTGCTTGAATTTCATAATTTATGTATACACATAGGCTCACATTGACATCATTAACCAGTTCATACACACACACACACACACACACACACACACACACACTCACACACACACGATGCATATGTCAAAAAGATATATGCTGGTCAAGGGGTCTCTGTGTCCTAAACTGAAAGCTCTTATCTTTCCTTTGCTCCAGTGGCTGAAAAATCCTTGCCCCACTACCTCCCAGTTCAGTATTTCTAGCTAGCAGCTGCTATCAGAAACCTAAATAACAAAAATATGCAAACTCGCACACTAATTCCCTTTGGAGATAGATCTTGGCTGCAGCCCTGTCATAAATCAGAGAATTTCGATATGAAATGAGGCAAGCAGCTCTAATCATTTCTGCATTTCAAATTGGATCACTGGCTCAATCACTGGGCTTTTTTAAACTGCTTGCCTAAGAGCAAATGTGAGGCCGGAGATAATTCTGAAGACATCTCTTCTTTTGTGGCCGCAGAACTCTTTTAACTGTTTCAAGACTGAAGGCCACATTTCAGCGATAATAGCACAAATCTGGTGGCTGAGATATGGATCCTTCAAGACATCTTCCTCCTCTTTCAACTCTCAGAATTCCATCAATATCTGCATATATTATATATATTAATATATGTGTGTGCATATGGGTTTGTGTGTCTAAAAAAGGAAAGTGAGAAAAAATATGAGAAACATCTGACATATACCCAGTCTATTTCTCCTTAGAATTTCCTGTCTTTGACACAGGACATGTTTCCATTGCTCTATAGGATAGTTAACGTTTTTACACTGGGGAAATGGATTTCAATTA
>NW_022196913.1:79735947-79772141 GCF_008632895.1 Mastomys coucha | reverse complement strand
TTGTGCCAATGCAAAGGTTGTTGAGGTTTTATGGATGGTCCTTCCATTTGGCTGTCCTTCAAGACTTGGGATGAGAAGCAGGAAAGTCCCATAACCTTCCAAGATGATTTCTGAATTCTTGTGTTTGAATTTTGTTTTGTCATGTCTTGGATAACCCCTCTAAAACAATGAATCATAGGTGTTGGGGGTTGAGTGGGGAGGGCAGCCGCCCAGGCAATTACTGAGAGCAAAGTATACTCTTGACCTTATGGTATTTGTTTTTTCGAGTTTCCCTTTTCTCCTTACACAAATCATATCAAAGTCTTGCTATAGTTTCCTGTGCCCACTCCAGGGCTTTGAAATGGAATTTAATTGTAAGTTCCAAGGGAGTTGGGTTGGAGGTTGCAATACCTTAATATGAAATAGCAAAACATGAAGGCAGGGAATATCAAAGATAAACAGCCTGTGTTTGCAGAACAGAATAAAGATGTATATTGTGTTTTTCTACTATATGTTAACAAAATATCTCTATTTTTATTTATCACTTTTATGTTCAGTTTTCTCCTTTTAATGGCTGATATGGTATGTCACTTCTGGGGACTCACCACCCAATTTACTATTTCTTTGTCATTAATTTTGTGGATTGGGTGGTGGCTGATATGCTGATACAGGTGTTGGAGGACTTTAATAACAATACTCATATATTTGTGATAATCTAATAAATGATACCATTACTGGTGTTGCATGCTTGACTTTATAAATTTTCTTTCCACTTGCCATTGTGAACTGAGTGCATTGTATGACAAACCTTTAGGTTCATTAATATCATTTCTGAAGCACTGAAGAAAATATATATATATAAATCAAAAACCTTTAAATAAGACTTACAATGTGACAGTTTAGCATCTAAAACATTTCTGGACATTTCTGTATAAAACAGGATTAAAGTGAAATTCTTAATATACCTTCAAAGACTCAAAGCATTAAACTTTTCCAAATATGCTGTTTAAAAATTATGATTTCAGTATTAACCACATAAATTTCAGTAGTTCTAGGAAGGAAGTTTTACATTTTTAAGAAGTAGATGTATTTTCAATTATAAAACATTTAACAGAAAGTTATGTGTCTAAGTGCTTAAGTAATCGAATTTATAAAGCAATACTAGATTTTAATATTTAGATATAACTCATTTTTTATGTTGGTATACATTTGTCTTTATCAAATAATTAATTCAAAGATAATTCTCCAAGCTTCCAAAGAGTTCTGAATTTTAAACCTCATCAATATGTAAAATGTTTTGTTTGCAACTAGCTTGCAATTTTAAGAGAGGGGACAAAAGCAATATCAATACATTTACAGCCTATATGTATGTCTCTATCAGAGAAAATATGGCTACGGCTTCACCTTCTTGTCAAAGTTAATATGAAAAATGAAACTATTTGAAAGAACATCTGTGGTTGTTAGTCCATTAACTTATCCACTCACAACTGATAAATACTTACAACAATATTGAGTTATCCCCAGTTACTCCCTCCTACAGGGAGTTATGCCTGTAGCTCCTCCAAGTTTTATTTCCAGGGGAGATACTATACTACCAACCCTCTAAAATGCATGTACTCTTTCAGGTCTGAGTTGCTTATTTCTAATATGTAGCGTGTGCGGGGTCATGTGATTCATTGTGTGCTAATGAAAAGCAAATTATACTGCCATTGTTTAACTAGGGGGTAGATGTATATCTATACATGCATATATATATATATATTTCTTGATGGTTATGGGAAATTTCTATGGTAATGTTCTATGTACTGCATCATCTGGACATTTTGATTATGGGATTTTTAAAGTTTTCTATAAAAGGCATCTATTCATATTAACCTCCCCCCCAATTAAACAACATTGTCTTTACTTGTGTCTTCCAAACGTTAAGTAAACCAGCATACCTTCTTAAGATGAAAACAAATCAATCATATACAATGTACGTGTGGCTCAAAACAGAAACATTGAAAATTCAAAATAAGGCTGGATATTAATCATAGGCCGTGTGATGTATGATGCTTATACTCTGAATATTATGATATTATCCCTTCCAAATTTTCTAAAAATAAAAGAAAAAAGAACAAAAATTGTATAGGGCTGGAAAGGATTACAGAAAGTGTCTTACCTTCAAGGTTCTTGACTGTACCACACCTAGGTAGTATAAATGAACATGGAATATAAATGTGACCTTTCAGAAACATTAATAGACCTTCATTAACATCATTAGAAATAGTGCCGTATGTCAGAAATCCCTGGGTGTAACTCTAGTGCAGCAAAATATGAAGGGAAAGTAGAATAAAGCAAGCAGGAGACGTCTATCCATACCTGTTTCAGAAAAGAGGAAAGGTGGACTAGTGTATAGAAGGCTAATTACTGCAGCAAGAGGGACTGATCAGTGCCTATACCACTGAAGAAGGTGAAGAAGTTCTCCTTCAACAACTGGAAACTGCCAACATGGCCCCCAGCAGCATCATTTATCTTGAAGGATATAATTATGTGCATGTCTTGTGCAGATAAGTACAGCTGGCCAATGTCTTTTCCATGCTTAAGTGATGTATTTTTGCTATGCTTCTCCTAATCTTATCTTTCGCATTATTTCTACCTCTTCTAATTATTAAATTCAGTCATTGAGTCATATCATAATAAAAAGAAGACAGTAAAGTACAGAGACACTTTCTAGGAGGAAGGGGGTTCCATGAGGAAGGGACAATGGAGGTGAGAGTAACTAAAGTTCATTGTATAGTTGTATATATGAAAATTTAAGCTGGGTGGTGGTAGCGCATGCCTTTAATCCCAGCATCTGGGAGGCAGAGGCAGGTGGATTTCTGAGTTCGAGGCCAGCCTGATCTACAGAGTGAGTTCCAGAACAGACAGGGCTATACAGAGAAACCCTATCTCGAAAAAAAGAAAAAAGAAAAAAACAAAGAAAATTTAACAGTTTAAAAGTAGTAACAAGCAAACAAACAAAATTGACAATAACAAAGAGATGGATCATTAGGTGAATCACAACAAAACTATCACAAAAGAAAAAGAGTATGAATGGTAGAGTAGACAGAAAAAGGTTAGACAGAAGCTGTTTCAGAGGGAAAACTCTAAGCTCATACATTGTAATTATATTGTAATTGTGTCCTAGACATTCTGCCTGAACTAAACTGATTTTTCTATCTTAAATTGACCCTTCATATTCTTTTACCTTAGGTCTATGTGATGCAATGTAGCTTTGTTTTATATATATATGTATATATATATATGTATTTTCTGTATATAGGTAAAATACAGTTATAAGGTAGAAGTAATGTCAATGCTATGTCCTTGTTAAAACTTAAGAAAATTATGTTATGAAGACTTAAATTCTAGTCAAACTCCAATAAAATTTGATATCTTCATTTTTTTAACACACCAATTCTGACAGTCACTCAACCTATGAGCCAATAACATTCCATTATACTCTACTGGAAGAAAAGTGCCTTATATAGCTGTTGATCATAAATTAACAAATGGAGCTGAAATCATAGTAGGATGTGCTCTACTGGGCCCATGTTCTAGAAACTACTGTAGGTTCCCTTGCTGCCATTTTGCTTTTGCTCTTCAGTTGACTACCCAAGTTTACCGCTGTGAAACCTTTTTTTTATCTCCTAAATGTTTCAAAACAAAATGGGATCAAGTGCCCTTTAAGCGCATTCAACTGTGTGTGTTATGGTCCAGGCTTTCTTCTTCCCTCTGTGACCATCTTCTCAACAGGTCAGTGAGGAGGGAGCCCAAGCCTACCCATCATGAGCTGTCACCTAAACTTGCCCCCCAACTGGCCTGACATACATCCTCACTCTAGGAATTTAGTAAAAGACTATCTTAAAAGCCATCCTGCCTGTGTGGAGGCATTGTGGTTAATCTTTGACAAAAGAGCATTCACATGTCAACAAAACAAATATCTAATGGAAGGCCCCACTGTGGAAGAATAAAGTAGGCCATTCAAGCTGCCAATAGGAAAGGCATTTAAGAAAGATTGAAAGCTTGATTCCAGCATCGTGGTCTCTACTGCGATTGAAGTCCAATCCAAATCCACGGCTCCCCCAGCAACCCTAAAATGAGGCTGTGAAAGGCTCCAAGTGTGAGCCTAGGTGCCTTCTGTGATGAAGCCATTCCAAAAATGGAGTAGGAAGATATATCTGAGCACCACTTTATTTTAATGTGGTGGTTTCATAAGAGAGACACTTTGAAAATTATTGCGGAAGAAATTCTGAAAGAATAAAACTAATACTTGTATCTTCTGCACTCATTTTCTTCCATACGTACAATAAAAATATCGTTCCTATCCACACAGCACTTGGCAGTCACAGATTTTATTCCATCAGAAACTGAGCTCGTTATCTGGCAAATATGCAAATTTCTGGCCTATGTATGTAAGCAGATTAATTCTCAGTACCAATAATATATACTGTATTTCAATCCATTTTTTTTTCTGGCTTATATGTCGTCAAGGTTTTATATTTAAAGTTTAATGAGCATTTCAATTTTAACTGAATTTACTCTAACAGTCTTATTGTCTAATAACAAATGTAAAAGGTTCCTACTAACAAAGTGGATGCATTGAACTTATCCTACGTTTTTATTATCTATGTTCTCCATCATTAAATCCACTAATATTCTAGTTGCTAGTTCTCAAAAGGAGCATGTTTCTCCCTGAGGAATATATAGCAATGTCTTCAGATGTTTTTCACTTGTCTTCACTATTTTAAGTGTTTGCTAGTAGCATCTAGTTAGAGGAGTGTGGGGATGCCACCAAACTTCCCACAATGCACTGAACAGCACTCACACAAAGAATGATGTGTTTCAAAGAGCAATATTGCTAAAACTGAAAGGCACACTTTAATATTGATTATTCATCATGGCTCTGGCTTATCATCCTTCTCTCTATATACAGTCTACACGGACACCTGAAGACAGACCTGTAAGCAATCCCTTTTAGGGTACACAACACTATCTAGTAGTTTTGCCGTGAAAGGAGCAGTCAGTGTTTTCACCATGTTGTGATTTTTTTCTTGGACTTAAGACAGAAAAATATTTTAAATTTATTCTCTGCAGAAGGCATTTTGATCACTGTGATGCTAAAATTAACACAGTAAAATGTCCACAGCTCTAAAGTTGAAATATAGTCTTTTTGTTTGTATCTAAAAGAGGTTTTTTTTTTTATCTTTACTGCAGTGTCATCTATGCTTTTATTTCACATAGAAGGCATTCATCTCTCAGAAGCTTAAGCATGGAACATTTGTTCCTGAATGCAGGACTTTATTCTATCAGGTGGTTTAAGTCTTCACAAGAGACAAAATCCAGGAAAAGAAAGATAGTTTACTTATTTCATTTGACTCTTCAGCAAAATACAAACAAGAAAACTCAATCCTATGGACACAGATAAAAACACATTAATTAATATTATTGTTATTATTATTATTATTATTATTAGTAGTAGTAGTAGTAGTAGTAGTAGTAGTAGTAGTAGTAGTCACCACAACTGTTTTTATTTCCTTCTTTGAGAAACCTTGTGTTGATAAGGCTTCGTTTATAATTTAAAAAGATAAAAAATTCTCTATATTTCAAATTATATGGCAACTAATACAAGCCGGTTGGTGATGTAGGATGGAGCAGAGTGAAGTGCTGGCCTGGGTCAGCTTGCTGTGATGCCCTGTCTAAACTATGGGTGATACTATTTACTAAGTGGCACTTCTCCTTTCCAAAAGAGGCCATGTGCTTCACAGTGCAGTTAAGGAGAAAGGGCACAGTCCCTAAAGGTCTTCAGAGACATGTGTTCCTTATCACAAACACTGTCCTACCTTGAAAGACAGAAACATAGAGTCCAAATCACTACTCTATTATCTCAAGTGTTGTTTGCATCTAACTGATCATCCCTACTCAGGGGGAGATACAGACTGTCAGATATGGGTATTTTTCAAGACATTGTCCAGACCAGTTTCTTTGGGTCTTTATTGGAGAGCTTATCAGGTCTCAGATGATAAGAGCTGCTACTATTTGCCAAGTTGGAATTTTTGTAAAATTCCTTAATTTTCTGTTGTTAATACATCCAACACAAACACATGAAGACTTATCTTATTCTGCAAGAAGAAACACTTGTTGGACTCTGACATACTGCAGATTAGAGAGATGGGAGAAGTAGGTTTACTTAGCTCTGTTCAAGCTGTGCTACCTTATGGTCTGGGCAGTAGAAAAGTATACAAAGGACCCCAGTCCCCAGTTACCTTTCCTTGGCCAATCAAAACCTAGAATTGTGAGGATGAAGGAATAAACTTTCCTAAACATAGTTTTCTCTGCTTTTGTTAAGATAACTAAGATAACTATACTCTCTTAGAGCATTGAGAACAAAATAAAGTTAGGAATGTTAATAATACTTACAAAGTTAATTTTAAAGACAATTAACTGGACAATTATGGTATTTTTATTCAGCGTGTATACCTACCAGAAATATAATTGAGAATTTCTCAATATTTGAAAGCAGTGAATCTTTTCCATTATATAAATCTAAACTACAACATAGTTTCATGAAAAAATGTATAGGACACAAAACAAAAGCAAAAATATTATTCATGTTGGTTCATAGGGTTTAAAGTATTTTACAAATAAAATATGTTTCATCTGCTAGCTTCTCGGAGATAGTTTAGGAATAGAAAATTTAAAAATAGGATTTCCCTACATCTTTAGGAATACAGTAATCTACAAAAATTATATGTCAAAATGTCTTTACGCCTATAGATGGAGAGAGAGATGATAGAACATAGGTAGGGTCAGAGTTCTGATAGTGATTTAGGTGTTAGTACTACTCTAGTCTCTCATTCCAGAGTCTTCTCTAAGCAGGTTCCATGCCAGGGTTTGTCCTCTAGTCATTGTGGAGTATCTCTTATCTAAAATTGATCACCCTTGGTTCTGCTTACATTAGCACTTCTAGAACCCTTCTGCTGCTCCTCTCATAACACCCAAGAAAAGGACCCACAAGATTCAATAGTCCAAGTGAATGAATGAATGAATGAATGAATGAATTTGTTTCCCTTTACTATCCTAGCTGAAGGAAGAACATGAATGAACCTGGTAGCCTAGTGACAGAGACTGCAGGGACTTATACAGAAGGGAGTCCTTATTAATTTCCCCCTAAATCTCCTGTTTTATGTTGCCTTATATTTTCTAAAAGCATTTTAAGCTATTTGTTTTCATAAAGCTTGTTAGATGTCTCTGGATCTATGATTTCCACAAACATGGGTTACAATGAGCTTGGATTAAAATGTAAAAGAATTTTGTCTATAGTGAACATTGATACTTTCATCAAATTCCAAAATCAAAACAACAATAATTATTGACATTGCACTTATACTGTATTAGTATATAAGTAATCTACACATTGTTCAGAAGTATGCAATAGGATGTGTATACATTTTATGTAAGATTACATTATTATATCCATAGATGATGAGCACCTACAGGCATTCATATCTTTATAGGATGTTTAAACATTTTGCAAGACAATGAGGGTGATGAGCTAAGCAAATGACACATATGACCAAAATAAGATAAAATAATATGCATATTTCATGAAACAAGAAAAGCTAGGAAAAAGTCTGAGATTGACTGAAAATTAACTTCTATATAAGAATGGGGAGATTTAGATTTATTGAGGCCAAAGATGGCACCTCACTGAGTTTCTGTTTTTCTAGTTGATGCACAAATTTAAGAAACTCAATCCATCTTTCTGCAAATTCCATAATTTAAGTTTCCCATATGTTTGCTAACCAAGGAAAAGGGACATAATATGCAGTTATAACATTTACAGTTCTGGGAAAATAGGTAGAAAGATACACAGAACATTGAATGCCATATATGAGTAACCTCAACATTTTGTTACATGTATAGTGTGTATTATACAAGAATTTTCAAGACTGGTACAATTGGCATTTGAGCTGAGACTATTCCCTGTTGTACAAAGTTGCCTTATACATCACAGGATGTTTATTAGTCATTCTAATCTCTACCAATTAGATGTTGCTTACTGAGTGATATAACTATAGTCTTCCACCTCTTTCTCTAGTCTCTCATTTCACAGGTATGACAACCAAATTGTTTCCAGACATTGTGAAATATCCCTTGGCAGACAAAATTGCCCCTAATGCAAACCACTGTATTAGTTACATTTTGATAATGAAGAACTATGAAAATGGTCTTTTGATTGAAAATCATGGTTTGCTTTCACCAGGTAGCATACTGGCTTCACAGGTAGCTAGATTCATATAAGTATGGCTCCCAGAACCCGATTCTTTACTTTTGTACATAAATCACTAGAAAGAAGCCTTGACTAGATGAAGTTGCACGATCTCATGCAACAAATGGTCTCACATCAGCCTGCACGCTAACTTTGCTATTAAGCAAAAACAGACACATTTTCAAATATTGATTCCAACTAATGCCTGATCCTAACAGGCATGATCTTATCATGGTCCTGCTATAATAGAAGGAGTGTCAGAGTTAAACAGAGTGGGCTGGAGTAAGATCACAATCTTCCTCACAATGATGCGATGGTATCACAGAATGAGGATTGTACTCGAAGTAATTATCATTAATAGATCCTGGCTCTGCAAAGAGCAGACATGATGGGGTCTAAACAAAATTGAGGGAGATAAAATAAGGTTGGCCAGGACTATAGTTTAAGGTACCACGTGTTCTTGATGTGCTCTTTCAAAGTTTTAAATACTGGCTTTTAAGGGACAGGGAATTACAGAATGGCATCAGTTCAATAAAAATGGAAGGGGAAAACGCTCCTGTATTAAGGAGATAGTTGTGGGTCACTTGTCTTTTTGGCCCATTATATCCATGTAAGTCATTTCTATTATTCAATATAATTAGTGTTTATAAAAGGTAAGTTCTAAAGAAGTTTAATGCATTTGTTAATTTTAGTTTGCCAGACATCAACAGATACATTAGTCACCATCACAAGAAACAGGGAAGATCTCTTTATAGTAAGTGCTTTTACAAGCTTCCATATATTTGCACAATACTTTGTAATTTATCTTAATGGAGAAATGGCCCAAAGGGGCTTTTTCAGATTTTTAAGTTTCAGATAGGCACTTTTCACTGAATCTTAGCCATATGCCCTAGGTACCCCAAAGCTCTCAATGAAGTATTATGAGTATACAAAAAAAAAAGCCATTTAAAACTTAATGATAATTCAATAGACACAATGGCATTAATACACTTCATCTATTAGAAGGTCTGTTTCATCAATCCATCCTTGCTAATTAAAATTGTTATTCTTGTTATATTCCTGCAATAAATGCACACAAAATGATACCAGTGAACTTGGACCAAATTATTACCAGACTACAAATTCTTCTCCTAAAAACTAGTTGTGTGTGACTTGGTCACTACTCATTTTTCTTTTAGAGAATTATATGCTTGACTTCTCACCATTACAGAATATTTAACAAGGAACACGAGAGAATTAGTTAATGGGCATGATCAAATAAACACATACATGGGATTATTACAAAAGGTCTTATAATTTTTACTCACTCTGTCCCAACTTTTTGAGGGAGGAAAAATGCCAAACAATATCTTAGTTTGTGTTTCTCTTTTCCAATGAGTGATTAATTATAGCTACTGAAATCTTTTGGATAGCTACCAAGGATAAATGCATTGCTGAACTCAGTCCTCCATACAGGCCCCTAAACACTACGATTTGTTAATGTGATAAGGAAAGACAGAACTCAGCACCCTTGTATCTTGTCATAAATTAGCTCAGTCGTTGATTTTCACATTATTCAAGTGCTTCCATCATCAAGGTCAAATACAATAAAAAATAAATTCAGTTAGATTTAAACAGCCATCCTTACCTATGGTGATTAGAATACTTCCAAGCCTCAGCTGCAGGAATTGTTCTGAACTGGGGAATTTGCTTATTTTGTACACGTTGCACTCCATTGGCAGCAACATAAATATACAATGCACTAACACTGAAAATTATTTTTTTCAGTGGATAATTTCATCTTTAAACAATTGTGGAATTGTTCAAGGGCAGGGTAAAATGCATCTCTTCACTGTTCAATTTTCTTTTTGGACCTTCTACATTACTTTTTCTATCATAATATATTATATGCATGGATAAACTTGATATATAGCTGTGTAGTAAAAGGCTAGGCTGTCCACATAGGCTAACAGTGGCTGTTATCATCATATGTCCTCATGTGTCTTGACATGGTTTCTTATTAACATTGACTGAAGAGCACAAGATAATTGGAGTCATAGAAGACTAGATCCCAGTCTTTTGGAGGGAAATCACAAATGGGTAGTGGAAGGTATGAGTGGCTTCTGGGTCTTAAGAACCCTTATATATTCACACAAGTCCAATTGATGAGTCGGGAAGAATGCAGGTATGATGGTGAACCTTTGTTGCAGTTAGCCATTGACTTGGTTCAATGAAAGATGGAAATATTGGGAAGGCTCCATCTGAAGTTCTCCCAGCAAATATAACAATGCGTACAGCTCATATTCTTTCCAGTTTCAATTTTGCAACAATGAATTAAACAAAGAAAGGAAGCTACTATCTGAAAAGAAAATCATCAGTTTGTGGAATAGTACATGGAACAACTGATTTTTATTCTTTCGTGTACTAAGGGGTTTTATGAAAAGAATGCCACAGAGACTCTTCAGGCTGACTCTATGCAACAGGCTCATCGCTATTCTTCATCTCTGTAACACACACCCATGATATGCTCTTTTCTTCAGCCTGCTAATCAGGGCAGTGGTACTTGATAGTGGATGACTGACTAAAGAAATCAAGATTGAACTTATTCCCTGAGGCATATTGTACCTTAGATCAGAGAGCGCAAACGTGGCATCTTGAGAGTGCAACTGCCCTGCTTCCAGCTCTCTACTCTCTGACACGGGAACCAAAGACAATAATCTTTATAAATCAGTGATGCTGTCTCTAAAGATGGAGCGAAGACTGAGAAGTAGAAACTTAGGGATCTGGTTTGACTCCCATTGTTTAATTTCATTTTTATTTTTTAAGTTTAAGGCTTTTTACTTTTTGTCTCAATTTTCTACATTCCAATTGCAGATGCAAATTAAAAACAGCCACATTGAATGTTAAATGCTTACAGCCAAGACATATGTTATGAAAAACAGTAAAATCTGACCTACAAATTTTTTATTCTCTCTCAAAAGCAATGTAGGCTATCCTGACAATATGGTAGATGTACCAATGAAAAAATGGGTATTTTTTTGGATCACAATATGTTTTATACTTAAACATCATTTGAAATACCTTTTTTCCTTCAGTTATTTCAGATGTCATCAAATTTCATTTAGTAGTAGTGAATAGAAAATGCTCGAAGAGTAGTCTCTAATTTCATAAATAAGAACACACAAAATAGTTACACACACTTGATCCTGACTTAAGATCAGACTTTAATGGAATAATGAGCTGTACAAATATCAATGGAAGCTACTGAGTGTTTTTAAGACTCATAGAATGGAAAAGGTGTTCTCTTTATCAGTTTGCTAGAATTTGAGGTACAGTATTCCTACTAAAGCAACAGAAGTCCAAGCCAAGCAACTCTGACAAGCAGCTTTTCATATAGCAGTTTGCTTTATTCCCATGTTATGTGGTAGAAGGAGCACTTTATGGTAGACATATCAGTGACATTGCTTGCCTTCCTTGTGAAGTAGCCATTAAATCTATTACCATTTCATGTTCACTACAGTTTTTTCTCTATCTTTTATTCTTTTCTTTCTTTTTTTTGTTATTTAATTATATCATCTCCAATTAGTCAACATGGTTTGTGCTGATTTGGAAATGAGTCACATCTGCAGAATGGAAGCAAATTACTTTGAAACTTTTTAAGTGTTCCATGCATTATGAATATTCTGCATTGTCTGAGGCTAAACGAGAAAATCATCTTAGATTACAATGCATTTAAAGAGAAGTAATGGGAGAAACAATACAGTAAAATGAGGTAACAGAAGATTAGATTGAAGTAATTGATTAGTTAAAATTTACTCTACTTTTTCTCATTTCCCCTGATTTTGTTCCCTTTGACTTTAAGATAAGTGCCTACAGGCTGGGAAAAGATAACTCTGAGAACTATCAGGAAGAGACTCTAACTCGGTAGACGGCCTGCTCCTCCGGATGCTGTCACCAGCTGATACAGATGTGCCTCTCATTTCAAGGTCCTCAGCATGTAAGGGCACACAACAAGCTCAGTGGGTAACCATTCGTGCTCTACAGTTTGAGTGATGTGTAAGATCTGTGGCAAATTCCAAGGCTACTTTATAACACTAACAGGGCTAAAAACATTTTATTTTATTAATCTAGTGATAAATACTAAAGATGAGACTTTGATGGTCATGAACTGCTACAGAAGAGGCATAATAAGAAAAAAAAAATAGAAAATCAAATATAGTTGACCTTCACATCTATGGAAGATATGTTCAAGAGTCCCCATACAAATCCACAAATCCACACTTGCTTTTGTACCTTAAATAAAATGGCACAGTAAATGAATGTAACCTGCACATAAACTCCCATAACTGCTAGATTATTTGTGACACTTTCTTCAAAGAAAAATGTTATTTAAATAATTATGTAGTCTTATTTAAGCAATGGTGACAAGAAAATAAAAAGCTTGGGTACATTCAGTACAGTTGCAATTTTTTTCAAATATTTATGATTCTCTGTTACTTGGATGTTATATTATATGGAAGTTACAGACACAATGTTTGGAATGTGAAAGAGGACCCTGTGGTATAGCACATTTTTGTTTTGCTTTGTTTTCTTTGCAATATCTCATATTTCTTTTCTCTTCATCAAATCTGTCACATTAGTCTGAGTCTTTTAAAAATGTTCTAAGGTGTCATGAATATGGAAAACCTTTTATGTATTAGAGTTTGTGTGTATATGTGCACACCCATATGAGTGTGTATGTGTGTATGTGTGTGTATGTGTGTGTGTCCAGAAGAGGGGGCAAGATTCTTCATAGCTGGAGTTACAGATGTTTTTAATATGCCCAGTGTGGGTGGGTACTAGGAACAAATCTCAAAGCTTTCTGAACTGCTGAGTGATCTCGCTACCATCTATAAACACCATTTTGTCCAATATGTTTATGTGTCTGATTTCTCTACATTTGTTTAAGCTTACCTTTTAGTGTACATACTATAGTTAATGATAACTTCAAAGTATTTCCTTGGGCTGTAATCTAAAATAATCCAATTATCAGAAAATATATTAAAACATTGCTGTTCATTATATTGTCAACTTGTGGCAGGAAATATTGAAAAGTTAATGTATTTTTCAACAACTGAGTTATTTTTTGTGAGACTATTTTATTTAAGAATAAAACCAATAAAATACAATTATTAACATATTACATTTTACACAGTCTTAAAAATATTCATTATGTATGTGTACAATGCTTTCATCCATGTGGTTCCTTTAAAGCAATAGATAAAAGTGATGGATAGGATTCAGATATATTTAATAACCATATAAGACATAATTTTGTTTGATGAGAATTTCGACCTCTGTGCCCCTGCATTTTAGCAGAGGTCCTGACTTTCAGGACATAATAAATACCAAGTCAAGCTTTCCTTTATGAGTGTTATCACAATTATCTAACAGAGAAAAAAGAATAGATTTTACTCATTTAATTGCTGGTCACTGCAGCAAGAAATGACTACAGTAATAATTGTGAAAAATTCACATAATAGTTTGACTCACCTATGATTTCACTGCAAAAACATTACAAGTAGCATAGCACTGTGCAGGCACAGCAAGTAATGTATGTGGGGCTGGGACTTGGGGTCAGGGGTCAGGGGGTCAGGGACAGATAATTAGGTTGTTAGTATAGTCAGATCTATCTGTAAACCAATGGGGAAGGCTTACTTAACACTCATTTTGATAGATCTTAAAAAACTATGTTGAAGGAAACAAGTAACCACATAAAGAATGCACAGAATAAATATGTTCATGTAGATCTATCCTTCTAGAACTTTCACAGGGAGGAAAGTTGGGCTCTGGAAGGACAGCAGTGGATTTGTCTTTTTTTCTGCCTTTCTTTTGTTTTACAGACAGATAGTATTTTAACCAAAACGAGTCTGAACTAATGGAAGTAAAACTTATCAATGGGTATTTGTGTTGAAGCCAGAGAAGCTGTTCCTGGCAGCCTTAGCATAGGGTGTAATGGCTTTCACCCCCATGGGAGCATGGGGAACTTCAGGTTATCACTCCATGAGGTAACTGTCTATCACTTGTCTACTTGTTGACAATTCTGATTGTCCTTTTTTTTGCAACTTTACTTTAATTCATAAACCAGATATATAGCAGAATGAATGAAAGTGATCTCAGTATCCGTATTTCTGAAGATGCTTGAAGATAAGAGCATGCTAATTTAATATCATTTTTCACTAATTTTTCCTACAAGTGCTGTTATTTTGTTCTATAAAATACTGCTTCTATGTTGCTGGAGCATTATATGTGCATTTTTTCTTTTATTGTTAGGGGTGATTTTCCTTTAGCAGCCAACCAACAGCAGCTCTATCTCTAGAGCTCATTGGAATTCTCTGAGCTGTATGAATTATTTTTGAATCATTTAATATGTACTTTTTAAATCCAGAGCAAAAAAAAAAAGTCTACATTTGTCCTCTTTCAAAAATCCCAATAAATAACAAAGGTACATTTAAGCTCCAAAAAAGATTAACTGAACCATATGGGTGTCCAAAAGCCTGCCAAAATGGAGTCAGCATTATAAATGATAGCGTCATATTTCATTTAGCTATAAAATGAGAACCTACAGTACATAAAACACAGTGGTCACTTATTCAGAGTCCATGATAGCAATGGCTGAAAACTTTCTCTGCAGATTAAAAGTGACCTCATGTGTCCCTGGGTTTCTGGAAAGAGAGAGAGAGGAGAGGGGAAGGAGGAGGAGGGGAGGGGAAGCGAGGGAGGGAAGGGTGCGAAGGAGGGGAAGGAGGGAGACAGAGACAGACAGACAGACAGAGACAGAGACAGAGACAGAGAGAGCTCTATTTTTGTTATTTGGACTAGATTAACTAATCAAAGATTATGGAGCAAATGACTTAAAACAGCACCTTGAACCTTGGCCCCTATGACAGTCACATAATTTTTACCATCAACATATTTTATTAGAAAAGCCTCAAGAAGCAGCACAAGGTTTGGCTTGGAACACTTGGGATCCCATTAAAGGCCTCTGCTGTATTCCATTGCTTGTCTAGTCCAAAACAACACACTCTACCCCCACAGAGTCTCTCTAAAGCCATCCAGAATCCTCTTTTCCCTTATCACACTGATACAGACCGGCATCATCCTCAGAGCCTTCTGACAGGGGCTTCAACAATTGTGAGAAAGGGGGAGCACAGATTTGCTCATTGTTTCCTCTCACAAAACCCTGCCACGGGGCGCAGATTAACGCCAAAAAATAGATGGCAGCAACCGAAGAGGAACATTTTTCAGAATGCCTCCATGTGATTAATGAAGTAATAGCAGGAGTCACTGTTTGACTTTCATCCAGCGCTTGCCTCCTTAGCCCCTTCTTCTGGAGTATCAACAGATGGGGCATTGGATGTCTCTCTCCCTCAGTGAGTGTCAATGGGTCTTTCTTTTTTAATATCTAAAAGAATGTAACACTTCAGCGTGAGTAAAACTGCCTAGGTTCCTTTGTTGAAATGTTCAGAAAAAAGACCAAGTTTCTTTGTCATGTCTGAACTTGTTCAGAATGCAAATCTTACCATTTTGTCATTGTTGTTCTTCATGAAGATTAATTCTGTATGCACTAAAGTTACAGTGATCATATTAGCTTACATGGGGACATCACAGAGTACCATTAACTGGATGTTAATATGCCAGAGTGGCTCCAGGTTCCATGAAAAGTTACCATATTTGGGACTCAAACCAGAGTAGCAGGGACTTGATTACCAAATCTACGGCAAATGACAAAGATACACACACACACACACACACACACACACACAGAGAGAGAGAGAGAGAGAGAGAGAGAGAGAGAGAGAGAGAGAGAGAGAGAGAGAGAGAGAGAGAGAGAGACAGAGAGAGAGAGAGAGAGAGACAGAGAGAAGTGAGATGACAGGTAGGAAGAAAGACTTTATCATGGGTTCCTAGCTGAACCATGATGGCAATATTTGCCTTTTTCTGTACTGAGATCTACAACTCCATAAGTAATAAAATATTAAGTTAAGATTTTAAAATACAAACCACCTCAATAATAAGCTATACAGGGTTAATTGGTTTTTAGTAGTTAGATGTGCCCAATCACACACTTGAGAAATGCTTTCTAAAGCACAATTTCCTACTAAAAGGAAACACAACAATGTCAAGATAATTGAAAAGAGTACTTTGGACTTGACTGGGGCTTCACTACCCAACCTTTCTCTTTATAAAATTGTGTGGTTTTCATCCTCTGGTTTTCGCCTTGACTGTCTACTTAGATTCTAAATGTGGTAAATATATACTTTTTTTCCCTTTTTAAAGTTGTATATTGAAAGCCTCACAAGATTCACAGTAGCCAATTAATAACTGATGACCACGTGTGTACAAATTAATGCCAGTATATACACGTAGAAATGCATTCATAGGATGAGAGCTCAAGCTCTTGGTTAACTAACTTCAGGCAAAGGAGAGAAGTAGGAAGGGCTGTGTGAGCTCTGTGTAGCATTAAAGGGATGAAGAATCAATTCTCAAGTTGCAGCTATAATAAAACGTAATGCATCTTCATATCCCATTTTCAGTTGTATACATTTCAAAATGACTAAATGCATTTAATTTTACATTATTTCAAAGCAACTGTATGATGCAAGTCTGCTGTAATAACTCTTTTGTTGAGAAAACTGGGAGGGTATAGGATTACATCCAATTGAATGCAACTTTGAGTAATAACAGGCAAGACTAGAATCAGGCTATTCTAACCTCATCATGAGTGCTTTCCCATACATTCTGTCAAATGTTTGACGAATACAGTATGTTAGTATATGCTTCTCAAGAGACCAAAGAAGATATGACCAAGATAACTACTTTGGATTTCTAATTCCATAACATTTTGTGTAATTTATGCTTCAAATGAATCTTTGTTTTTTATATTTTAAGTGTGTGTGTACATGCATGTGTGCCACATATGTGTCAGTTCTCTTGCAAACCAGAAGAAGATAATGGATTATCCAGAACTGGAGTTCTATATAATTGCAAGCTGCCCATGTTGGTGCTGGAACTGAACCTGGATCCTCTAGAAGAGCAGCCAGTGTTCTCAAATACAGAACCACCTTTCCAGTTCCTGCATTTTAACTCTGTTCTGTCCGCAGAATGGAGCTACTGGTTACTTTCTGTAGGAATATCATATTTACCTATAAAGAACAATCTCATTTTCAAAAGTGAAATGTTTGATTTTGTTTGTGATACCTGTAAGACATAATCTCTTTTCTTCTGTTTAAATAATTGAATTTTCTTTTGTGATCTTTTTTCCTACTGCTCCTATTATCTGAAACTTCTTCTTTAGACAGAGGTCAAGTATGCACTTATGCAAATTGCCTTCCATAGCAGACAGCCTCTGAGATGTCCAGAGATGCCTTCTCTTCATTTGCAAGCTCTGGATTAACTCTCTCCCCTTCAGAGTGTCTAGACCTAAGGAACAGACTTTAGCGAAAGGATGAGCTGTCCATCTTAAGGTTAGGTAACAAGTGCCCTGAGCTTCTGCCTTGGACCCTTTTCTTGCTATCTCATTTTCCTGCCCTTGTAAATGCAATGGCCATGTGGTGAGCTGCCCTGTAGAGATGCTTCCTCATTAGCTCAGGCACTGAAATAGAAGCCACTCCAGTGAGCTAGTAGCAAAATCCTCCCCTGGTTGCACCAAATGACACCAAAGAATCGGCCACTCGTCACTCTGATTGCAGGCTTGTGAGAGTCACTATACCCAGTGACACAGGGTAATCAGAAATAATATTGGAGAAAAAAAGGATAAGAAAAATAAACAAATACATAAACCACAGGTCTACATACACATTCTTATGCATGTTCTTTAAGTTTTTCTTTAATTTGTGAATTGCCAGTAGATTAGTGAATTATGTGTTATACAAGCAAACAAGCAAACAAAGAACTATATGTATATAGTTCATCAACAGGATGACAATATACTAGAAGTAGTTGATTAAGCTACTAATATAATGAAGTGACTCAGTCAATAAACACCTTAAAAATAGGAAGAGTAAGCCATTTTAATGTTATGTTTAACTCTTAACCATACCCACAATCTTGTGTTTAATTCTTATTTCTTCTAAATGAAGTGATATGTAATGGCATGAGAATATAAAAAATATTAGAAATATAAAAACACAGTTGAATTAATCTAGGCCAATAATTTTTGTGGGAAATATTGAATCCAGTGAAAATAAAAAATTTAAAGTCAACACTAAACTTAAAAACTTAGGAATAGTGAGATGAGTCAGCAGAAGTTACTCACAGCTAAGCTTGAGGGCCAGAGTTCATTCCACTAGAGCCCCATGGCTGAGAGAACAGAGTCCTCAAAATTGTTCTCCCATCTCCTGGCAAGTGCTTCCATTGCACACATGTGCACACAATAAATAAAATATAATGTGAAAATTATAAGTGCATACAAGGTTTAAAAAATGAAACATTACCATCCAAAGCAGAATTCGTCAATTATCTTTGTTTACAAATTTCTAAAAGTACTTGATTAAATCTACATTGTTTTATCTTATTATAAGTGTACTGAAGATGTTTGCGTCTCGAACATCATGCCTTTGAGTGGTGTGGACTGAGTCACAAACTCACCTCTGTCGAATAAGCCTTATTTGATAACAAAGACAGTCCATTGCAGTAGACGGACACAGCTAATCAGTACTACCTTGTTCAGGCCACCTTGGAATTTCATAGCGGTCAGTTAGATTAAGAGCAGAGCCTAACATGTTAAAAGTCTTAGAGGGCATTAGTCTTGTAATAATTTCAATTTTGGAACCTAACTGAGGGACTACACAATGTGTTTCTATTTTTCCACAGGTACCATCTTCAAATTGCTGTGCATATACTAAATTATGACCACTGATGAACCCTCATGACTCAGAAAGACATCTGTTGTCACCATGCAGAATACAGGTAAATGATCATTGCTGAACTAACCATTTTAAAATATGTAAAATGGAAATCCTTTCAAAACATCAAGTAGAAAAACATGCAAAAGCATTCTAGCTATATAAAAGGTATAACATAGTTTTAATCCAACTTTTCTTATAACACTCCTAAAAAGATCTCATCTGTACTTTTTGCCTCAAAAATCAATATTTTTTTTAATAATCTATGTTCTTTAATTTATGTCATGAAGACAGTGGAATGTACTTTGTAAACCATTTCCTCAACATGTAGAAAGATAAAAGCCTTTCTCCCGGTACTCGGACTTTGTACATTTACCTCTTCACAATCCAGACCTACATAATGACCACACTTGGCATACCAAGAAAGTACAGTAGCAGTGACATCTGTAATGAGAACATTCATGTATGTAGTCTCAGTGCATGAAACAAAAGAACAGTACACATGACAGCTCCCAGTGTAAGCCACCCTTCATCCCTCATCCCTGAACTCGAGGAGGTAGTGCTTGCCGTCAACCTTAGCTTCAGACATATACATGACAGCTCCCAGTGTAAGCCACCCTCCATCCCTCATCCCCGAACTCGAGAAGGTAGTGCTTGCCATCAACCTTAGCTTCAGACATATACTCCCAGTGTGGCCTCTTTGATGTTATCATGATGTGAGCAGCTCATCCTTTGAGATATTAATAATCTCAACAGGAAACACTTTCATGTATCTCAATAACTTTATGAGATTATCTTCAATAAAAATTCTTGGGTTTTAGAAAAATAAAAGTAATTTTAAATGAAGAGGAAACAGTAATTTTTGTAAGGTATACATAAATAGAGTTGTGCATGATACTCTAAGTAGAAAGACATGTTAACATTTCAGGTTATTAAGCCAAGTGTGTTGGTATATACTTATAACACCAACATTAGGGAAACTGAGGCAGGAAGAATGTAAAATAAGAATCTAAAAGTTAATTAGGCCACATGATGAGTTTGAGTTTTGCCTGAACTATATGAGGGAGTTTGCCTGTGTGTGTGTGTGTGTGTGTGTGTGTGTGTGTGTAAAACCACAAACTACAAATAAATAATGATGAATTTTGTCAATGGATTTTCATATTTCAAAAATTCTCAGTCCATGCTGAAAGAACTTGGAACGACTATCACCACAAGGAAATAATGTCAAAAAGAAATAAAGGTAGCTGAGCAGTGGTGGCGCACACCTTTAATCCCAGCACTTGGGAGGCAGAGGCAGGTGGATTTCTGCCAAGTTCGAGGCCAACCTGGTCTACAGAATGAGTTCCAGGACAGCCAGGGCTATACAGAGAAACCCTGTCTAGAAAAAAACAAAAACAAACAACAACAACAACAAAAAAGAAATAAAGGTAAACCTTAGTTCAGATACATATAAAAGCTGTATTTTGGAGACGATTATCAGAAAGGGCATAAATTCTGCTTCTAGTCTGAGGTTACTGCCTTAGAAGATAATCCGGTTTCACTTGTCAACATCAGAATGGTGCCTCCATCACCCTAGAACTGGTCCTTCCATAAGTAGGCATATGATTAATCTAGCTTTCTACAGGATTCTAAAGTGATCCTTTGATGTTTTATTTCTTACTTTCAGACATGTATTTTATAGGCTACCTTTGATTTCCAAGGCTTCCATACCACTTTTCTCTTTTGACCACTTTGCATTCTTCTCTTTAAAACAAAAAACAAAACTACTCTTATTCTAGTTTGAAAATATGTCATTACCCAAGGCTCTAACACATTAACTGCCCTCTTTCATGTCTTCCTGAGCAGCTTCCCTGTCCACCCAGTTTCCATTATTCCCACATAGCAGATACAGAGAAGAGAAGCCAGGATCTTGCCCTCCCTATGAGACAAACCTACAACCTCCATCAATAATGTATTTCCCCAATGGTTCCCAAGAGGAAGAGGGTACAATTAAAAAGGTCACAAGTCAGTGCTCTAATAGAACCTAAGGGCATCCTTGAATGAAACTGGCTCAAGCCCAATTAGTGGAATCAGTACATTTGTCTTCTCTTGGAACAACCCTGCTCTTATGGTTCCCATCAATTCAGTATAAATCTGACTGATCTTATCCAAGAAGTTAATAGAAAATGGCTCACAGTGGGAGACTGCCACCTCAGTTTCCAAGCAGAGACAGATGGAATTTCCCAGATGGTTTGTCACTGGAAAGTGAGATGCTGGATGTGACTTCACAGAGAGCATGGTGGAACAGAACACCTTCTTGGCCTGTTCCCATGTCATAGTGAGGGATAAGACTGATTCTGTTGTAAATACATCTTAATTGCCTCCATGGCACAGCAGCTCCTCCCTCGCATCTCAAAGGCTTGAAGCTCATCCACATCTATCAGGAAATCATCAGGCACATATTGCCCTAGTGTGTGCAAAGTTAAATAAGTGTAGTTGCCCTGTTCCACTGAAACTTTGTGGAAAGAAGATCTACACAGATAAAATTGGCAAAAGAGTGCATCTACTCTGGTAATGTCTGCCAAGTTGGGCAGAAGGGGCAGGTTTATAGCATACGTAGAAATAAATGGATGTACTAGTCCTGAATAAGGAGGGATCACGATTCCCTGCTTCTAAGGACAAAGAAGAAAGGATCTCTTATTTAATGTTTATTTTCACCTATATATAAGCTAACCATTGGCTCTACAAGCATATAAAGATTAAAAATTAGCTAAGAAGCTTGGTGATAGGGCAAGTAAACAATGAAGACAGGACCCTAATCCTAGGGAAGAGAGAGCAAAGTGGAAATCCTCAGAAGAGATTATCTATTCCAGAATGGAGAATTCAGGGAAAGTTTACATCAGAGGCAACCTTGAACAGCGCAAGGAAGTTACTGCAACAAAGGAGAGGAGAAAGAGAGGAAACAAAGGATTTCAATCTTGTTAAGAAAGAACAGCCAGATGCCTAAGTATGGGAGGACACAATATCCAGGAGCCCTGAGGCAGTTCAAGGAATGGGAGTCTCTGTTAGAAAAGCAGTCAATGTGGCAAAGGTAAAAACCACGAAGGTAAAACCTGCATAAGCTTTACCAGTTTAGTCCTCTGTGCATTTTAGGATTTGAAGCATAGACATAAGGGATCCTGTGATTCAGGGCATACTGTGGTCTAGATTTTAAAAGATGACAAAGGCAGAAGGCAGAAGGAATGACTGGAGATGATAAAGGAGAGGTATGGGAGGGAGGTGTAGCTGTTTGTCATAGGATCAGGAAAAAAGGAGTGAGAATGAATTCAGTGGATGTGGATGTAAAAACCACTGGAAATGGAGAACTGACCCTAACTTGGAGGGATAGGATAGGGTGAGGTTCCTGAGAGAGATAAAAAGAAGTAGAACAGGCAACTGTGTGTGAGCAAGCATTTGAGATTCCAGGAAGGGAGCAATGCAAAAAGATGAAGGGAGGAACTCCCTTGCACAGACAGGGAGAAGGCTGCAAAGCCAAGATCAGAGATGAGTGAAGGCTGGAAGCGAGGGAGAAGAGCAGAAAAACCATCTGCAAAGACTGAGCCGAACATGGCTCATAACTACCGAACTGAAGGAATTTAGTGGGGAAGGCTAGTAGGAAAGGCTCATCAGGTAGTGGAGATATGCTATCTTCGAGAAAGCTCAAAAAAACCAAGGTTAGAGATTTCTGTTTAAATGTCATTTGTAAATTAGTAACTGAAGCTTTCTTTACAAGTGGCTATGCTCCCTGAGGCACTGGGAACAGAGGGAGAAGAGAGGAAAGGCCAGAAGTGTTTTGGGAAACATGCACAGTTAAATTAAAAAGAGCCAAGGCTCTGAGAGAAGCAGGAATGTATAGCAACACTGAGGTCTGATGCAAATGAACAATAAAAAGGACGCTATCATTCACAATGTCGACATCAGCTCCCAATCCCCCAAAATGCATTTATTGAATGCCTGTTATGTGCCAACGCTAGAGGTCCAAATGGAATAATAAAGATTCAATAAACCTAAGTTCTCTAGATTCAAAAGTTTAATTTCAATGCTGCTTTCAAGTTTAGTTGGCTACTGTATCTCTTTTTTAGATTTATTGATTTTATTACATATGTGTATGTGTGTTTTGCATGCATATATGTCTGTATACCATGTGGGTGCCTGGTGCTCAAGGAGGTCAGAAAAAGGTGTTAAGTCTTGTGGGACTGGAGTTCCATACTGTTGTCAGCCCCCATGTGGGTGTTAGGAATTAAATCCAGGCCCTTTGCAAGGGCAATAAGCACTCTTAACCTCTGAGGGGAATCTCTACCCTCAATCACTTTATCTTAAAGGGTGCCTATGTATAGCTTTTCCAAAGCTTACTCTAAGAGTGACACAAACATAATTAGTTTATTTGGGGACGTTACCTCAGAAAAACTCTAGCAGGAATGTGTAAAGTGTGGCATGATAGGAAAAGAGGCTCCTAAAAGACACATTGTTAAACTAAATGGAGACCGATTCCATTGTCAAATTTTAGAGAACAGTGTGGATGAAAGCTCACATTCCATAGAGAAATGAAGAACCATGGTTTTGCTTGTTTGTTTTGTTGCTGTTGTTGTTGTTTTTCAGTCAACTTGTGTTTATTACTCATGGAAAACTGTCATTCAGAACATGAAAGCTCTAAGAATTTCAGTTTGCCTGGTCTGATTGGAACTTGCTCTGAGACTGCTGAGTGTCCCCAGATAGATAAACAAACACAAACAAACCAGAAAACAATTACAACAAGAGTGTTTCCAGTAAGCAATCACTTTCCCCTCAGCCAGGAGTGCTGGGAGATACAGGGATGGATATGTTAACAGTGTGTGACAGAATGAAGCTAGAGAATGCTAGCAAAGAATGTGCTCAAGAGTCAAGGTCAGGAAAGAGATGGAACTAGAAGAGGAGGAACGGAGACATCTGGCAAATGGGATCATAACAGTGGATCAAGAATTGCTCATTCATTTCTGTACCAAATTTCTATGATAATGACTACTCTGAAACTTTTATGAAATTTAATGTAAGCATTGTTTTATTATTAGGTCAATACCAGAAACCCTTCAAATATGCATTGCCTGTTTGAAGAATTTAATGTCACAAATGAAAACCAAACAATTTTCTATTCTGATTGAGCAGAATGAAATGAGATTTTTTCTATCAATTTTCATTTTTTAATTCATCAGACCATGATGAGTTTAATATTATATGGCAATATGGGACTTTGTATATGTGTTCTATTTAATTAAGGGTGTACATAGAATGATTCCAGAAGTTGGCTGAATCCACTCAAATAGCTAGCTGTGGACAGTGGGTGCATACACAAGCAAGATATGCAAATGCCACCAAAATTCTAGACACATAACCTTTTAAATTAACACTGGTCTTTGATGATATTAGTTACTACTATGCACTAATATTGATGAAAGACTTAGCTTATCACAAAGATCATTATATTTGAAAGGATATAAAAACTATCAAAGGCATAATACATACATACTTTCCCTCTTCAGGGTAGATATTGGTGAGAATTTCAAGTGACTTAAAAGACTATTCAGCTGCTAGTCCTTTATATTCTCAATCAATAAAGTCATAGGGAAAAAAGCCCTCAGGCTTTCAAAACCAGCAATATAAGAAATGACAACCACACTTTATGTTATTGAGCAATGTTGAAGTAGAAGTGTTAGAATTGCTAAACAGCTCTTAAAGGGTGTAATGTCACAAACCAGAAAGGAAACGCTCAAGATGTCATCAACTTCTGAAACCCTGAGATTGTTAATTTTATGTCTTAAATCAGAGGATGTTTTAAACTAGAATTGATGATTAAATTAATAAACTCTAAACAAAGGAAATAACACCCCATAATACAGTAGGCTTCATTCAATAAATTAACAGTCTGAACAAGAGACTGACTACTCCAGGCACAGGGAAATTATAACCTTCAACCATACCAAGAACTCTTCTCAATCTCAATTTAGCAACAACCCACAATACCAACTTTGGAAATACAAAGCCTTCTTCATGTCTTACCCGAATCCTTATAACAAGTCTCTATACTCTACCCTGTTGGCACTGTTTATATGCAGAATCATAATCACTTGGCAAAGAGCTACATTTAAACATGTAATGTCTCTAAACACCACAGTCAACACTGTTACATGTTTAGTCTGGGGCAGACTCTTTGAAGCTCTTAATGTGTTGCATTGCAATAGATCCATTTGTACAGGTGACAGGGAAGCACCATGAACAAATATCTGCTGATAATTCGTGAATACTTCTTCAGCCTCACAGAATCCTTAGAAGCTAGTTGGTATTATTTCTACATTATAGACAACATTTCTGAGATTGTAACTTGGATTGTAATATTAAATAATTTCTCAGAAACTAATGATTTAACTTACTGACATGTACATCTTTCCCTCTGCAATACTTTATTACAGAGATAAGTATTGTTTTCTCTCACGTAAAGTATACCTGGCTCAATACTTGTATTTACAATGTTGTTTCTGCTATTATCAAACCTTTTCAGCATGAAGCATCTACCAAGATAAGAGGATTTGGTAAGAAAAAATCTATTTATATATTCAGTCCTTTACATTATTCCAAGAATAACCTCTTGTCTAAACAGTTTTTGTGTTTTTTTCTATAAAGAGAAGTATGTTTCTTGGAACATCCTATATACATACAAATGCACGTTCTGTAAAGGCTTACCACAGAAGGTAGAATATTATTAATGCACTTCAAGATGGAAACTTGAAAGATATAAAAAGGATTTGACATCTGGCATGGTGACTCAATTAATTACTGTGTTGGATTAATTAGTGTGCTGAATCTCCTGAGCCAACATCATGAGTATTAGGAGAGTAACATTACATTGGTTGGCAAACAAGTAGTTTAAATGAGTATTCTAATTCAAATTCGATTCAAAGTTGTATAATGAAGGGTTAGTAAGCTATATGACTTTGATAAGGAAAATTTATCTTCACGTTATGAAAAACATATTGAAGTACTGTCTAAATTCCAAAGATGCACTAAAATTGCATTAACATTTAACTAATTACAAACTGTTCAGTAGTCTAAATAATGTAGCCATCATTTTGTCCAAGATGAAGCAAACAAATTTTTCTTTTACTTTAAATCATGCTAAAAATATTCTATAGATATTCTACTGAAGATGCAGCATGGGAAGACTTAGGCATTCTTAAAAATTCAAAAAAACAAACAATAATTCTGGAATCAATAGCCAGAAGTTTTGTCTTTCACATCTATGAAACCAAAAATGGAAGTACAGACTTATTAGGATGAGTAAATGAACTAATCCATCCTCAAATTTATATACTCTTGTTTACATAAGAATTCACTCTGTACAAGTACTTGCTGAGCAATGATCAGCATGCTAATATAGTAGAACAGGTTACATGTAATGACATAAAGCTTGATTATGTTCTGGAAGAGAACATTTTTTTCCCAAGGGAAAAATATTTTAAAAGTATACTTCAGTAAAATATCTAAATTTTATAATTAAAAAGGTGTTGCTTACAAATAATTAGATTTAGACTCTCAAAAGCATAAACTGAATTAGTAAGTCATTCCTGTAGAGAATTATTATCAATAGCTGATCTAGTACTACTGAAGACTCATTTGCCTTACATAGTTGTGAAAATATTGAACCCTTCAACTATAAACTGCATTATTTAAAAATATTCAATATAGCACAACATAACTTTTGAGATGGTTAAATGTGTTAAAGCCACAACATGATGCCCTATAAGGAGGAATAAGCAGTTAAACCTTCACAAGTAGGTTTATTTTTCATAAATCACAGTTTGACAGATGATAAAATGTCAGGAAACTACCAACCTATATATATATATATATATGTGTGTGTGTACAATGTGTGTGTGTGTGTACAAAGATTAATACAATGTTCCATTTTAATATCGATATGATTTTTATATAATAAATGGGAAAAACTTCACTAGTTCATAAATGAACTAAAGGTGTCATTTCAGTGGCAGAAACTATTGACTGGATGTCCAAGAAATGATGAAATGTTCTGGTGGCAGGTTTAAGTATGATTGCTATCTTAGTTCTCAGATGTCAGTTAAGCCACTCTAGAAAACAAGTAGAAACATCTAGTTGAGATGGGACACTGGCAAGTCTACCTCTTGCCTTTTGTACCTTTCAGTGATTTGAGAAATCAGTTATCCATTTAGCAACAACCAGGTGATTTTTCTGACCTCAGAACTTTTATAAAAGTTCCAGGCCCGTGCCCCTAAAGTTCCAGGCAGGATTATGGAAGGATAGCAAAGATGCAGCATATTCTTTATGTACGCCGACAATTTGTGTCTTCTAACAAATAGAGGTCAATGCACATAGCACTAACTGTGAACAGACGAAGTCTAGCTAAGCAGATACAACAGGGGCTGCTAAGTAACCTCACTAGTCAACCATTTGACACGATTAACTTGTTTCCTTTCGGATTTTTGTGTAGTAATCAGAGACAAACCATCTTTTCCGATTTGAAATATTTTCCGGCTTGAAATCCATAAAATCAAAAACAATCCAACCATTACTTTCTGAAATTTAACTGGGAAGCAAACAGACATAAAGATTGACAAATAAGAGTGTTCAAGTATCTTAGAAGGTCCACATACCAAGGAATTATTGTTCAAGTCCATCTTCCCAGCAAAAGGGCCCCAGGTTGTTCCCACTGGAAGCTGCTGCCGACTCTGAATCTTCCTTTCCCCGTCTCTCTGACACACTTCTAGCTCTCCTGCCGATGCGAGAACACAGGTGATTAGAACTCTTACACACATATCCTAACAATAACACCGGTTTTTGCATTTGCTTTACACATCCAGTGTTTTCAGGATTCATTTAAAGAGAATTGATCACACTTCCCTGAGAACAACTGTCCTTGTTATTATTCTTTAAAGAACATGTCTTTATAATGCATTCAAACTCAGTCCAGTTTCTTTTCTGCACTTTCGACACTCAGTATCCACGGAAGTCATCCATAAAAAGCTACATTTCCTTAAAAAGCATTGATCTAATGCCCAAATAGGAAGAAGACTTTGAAGGGTAAAGTGATGGGTAAAATTCTTGCATCTACTTTTGAAGAACAATTATCTGGAGAGTTTCTAGTAGCCGTTGACAATCTTCTGGAATTATTAATAGTTTCAACAGACAAAATAAGTACATATGCAACAAAGAATGGTGCTTCTTTTCTCTCATAAAAACTGTTTTGGTTCTCTCTCTTTGTCTATTCAAGACTATATTCTTCGTATACTAGAGAAACATTTCAAAATCACTAAAGGAAAACAAAAAAATTAAAGATATGCACACTTTATAGATTGGGAATTAACCGAATAGTTGGTTAACCGATAAGGTACTATAAAAACACATGAATAAAATCTAAATGACTTGAATATGGTTTAATATGAACAGGAAGTCTCATTAGAGAATTAATGTGTAGAATTAGTATAGAATTAAAGTACTGTTGTGTCACATAACAATCCAAATCTTTTGACACTTTAAAATACTGTGTCATTAGTAGAGTTTACTCTCTCATGCCAGCATTTCCTCTTAGCCTGTTCAACAGCATATTAAGAATGAGGGATTATTAAATAAAGGTAACTCCAGGTGGAAAGCCGTGCAGTTTAGAAAACAGAAAATATCAAACTAGAACTCAGTACACTCCATTGTAATAGTCTCAAGTTGCCACATATTTATATACGTGTGGTGAACATGATATGGAAGACAGTTTCTATTTTCAGGTTTTTAAAAGTAAACCTATCAAACTGAGCTCAGTGATATTGCTTCCCTATTTTTATATTTGTATCACCCTTTTCATTTATTAAATATCAGCTCATCTTTTGTGTTCTTATTATTGCTCATTTTCTAAATCTTAATAAAGGCCTACAAACCTTTTCTATGTTAAAATAATAGCACAATACTTAAAATGCTTCTATTATGAAATACGAATTCATCTGCGTCTCCAGAAGGAAGCTAAGAATACTTTCACCTTCTACCCTTAGGGGCTGTATGTACATAGCACCTTCTCCTCACACCCTTCCCTTGGCTACTGTTTTAAGAATGGAAGAACTCATCATGTCAAGGTAGATATGTGTCCTACAGTGTGTTTTACAAGAGCAGAGCAGAACCAAGAATGATCAACAGTGAGGAATATGAATTCAGACTTCAAACACAGTTTTATAAAAAGAATACCTCAATGGCAAATAACATGAGAGCTTACATGCTAAACTCTGGCACTTATTCAGAATATGGATATGTAATAGTGTTTTTGGCATGTAGAATAACAGACCCACTTCTGAGATTTTCCTCTGGAAGAGTTTGAAACCCTTATACAATACTTTTGATTAATACATTGGAATCAGCAGCTTTTCCCTGAAAACTTTGTCAGAGACAAAGCAAAGCTAGCAGACTATGTTCAAGGCCAGGGTTTTACCAATTGAGTCATGCCATGGAGCTGCTCTGGCAATCTATTTTAATGTCAAAAAATTGTGTAGAAAATGTCTTTCAATTTATGCATATCAATTTGTTTAAACACTTAAAGGTAATTTTATATTTTCAGAGAAAATATCCAAGTTGTCTCAGATAAGAATTCTAAAAATTTTCAACTGTTAATATTTAAATAATGCCTTCATCTAAATATTAAGTATTTTCCCTTGTATATAAGGATGATGTTCAAATAAATTTGCATATGTTTATATATTTTCAAAAACCATATCATTTTTAAGTGACATCAGAGGAATCGTGAAAATCTTTAAAACCCTCCTTGAAAAGTAATTCATCCTGTCTTTCTGCTTTTGACATATTTCATTTGGTAAGGGTTCAGCTTCAGTCAACCAGTGACTCTTATCTACACCTGTGGATTAATAATCACGACTGTCTTTAATGGAATAAGAACTAGAAACTTAGGCCAGATCATAAAGTAATATCCAAATACCTCCTAAGTTGTCAGATGTCTCTGACTATGTATTAAAAATTTCAACAGACCAAAATACTTTGTGAGTTCTTAAATGCCCAGTAACTGTCTAAGCTCTCAACTCAACCTCCTCCACCTCATTAGACAAGCAGGCAAATGCCAGTCTCCTTCCTTGCTTACTGAGAAACTATTTTGAAATTTGGAAAAACTCTTTGTTGTTGCCAAAATAGATTAAAATAAATCAATTATCTGTAATTGTGTTTATAAAAAGCCACAGCATAGCCTGGTGGTGGTGGTGCACGCCTTTAATCCCAGCACTTGGGAGGCAGAGGCAGGCAGATTTCTGAGTTCGAGGCCAGCCTGGTCTACAGAGTGAGTTCCAGGACAGCCAGGGCTATACAGAGAAACCCTGTCTTGAAAAACCAAAAGCCAAACACACACACACACACACACACACACACACACACACACAAAGTCACAGTATAGCACAGGCTATTAATATGTATTTGGTACCAAGAAACAACAAAAATATGACAGATGACTGGAAATTACATTTACCTTACATATTACTTAAGAGTATATTTCAATTATTTTAAATGTTAATAGGCATTATGTGAAGTATTATTTCACTAAAAGTAAGATGTTTTTTTATCCAAGTTTGTCCAATAATCAGCTGAAAAATCCTTAAATAGTTCTTCTTAAAATAATAATTAGCCCTCACTACTTAGTAAGGTGTTTTCCAACTCTGGTGGTCCATGTTAACTGAATTTATTTTCCCATGCATTATAAGGTTCCTGACTGAGACATCCCAATATACAACCATATTGCCATAAAATGGATGTTTCATTTGAAGTGTAGAAGAAAAGCTAAACTGCATACCTAATATGAGGCTCAATGTTTATGCATGCATTCATTCATTCTACAAATGTGATTTGATATCTATTAAGCCCTAGACACAAAGCAAGGCTCGAACACAGAGCAGCAAACAACATAAACCTGGGCCTGTAACGTGGTGCAGGTCATGGAGTCTGCATGGGTGGGATAAAAAATGATTAAACTGAGTTGCTATCTATATGTTAATAGAAGGAAATTTTAAGGATGAAACTCAGGTTTTTCAATTTTGGAGCACAGACTTTTGGCCATGTGCCTTTTGAGAAGCTGAGGGATTGCGTAACGATTTGGTGGAAGAAGTCTTTATGAAAATAATGACTGGTGAGGAGGTGAAGTCCACATCTCAGGAGAGAGGGGATTAGTGAGGAATGAAAGGCTTAAGAAGGGTTCTGTAGTGGCTGGTGAAAGAGTAATGGGAATATCATGGCAGCCGTGGGAAGTTACTTAACACTTTGAATTTCAGCTGCTCTGTACAAAAAATTAAAGTAAAAAAGCAATGATTATTGTTATGCAAAGAACCTAACAATATTTAGTACTTCACCAAATGATTACCCAATGTCACCAGAGTCTGTAGTCACATCGTTCTTTGTCTTCTCTATCCAAATCACTTCATATTTTAGTTATCTTCCTCCTTGTATCTCCCAGATTTGCCTTTCTTATCAGAAGATTTCAGGTTTTTGTCAACCCTGACTAAGTGACAGACCAGCTTCCATTGCAGGCACCATCCCTGCCAGGATAAGCTTATTAAAATTCCACTAATCTTTTGTACAAGATCTTGCAGTCACTCTCTTTTGACCTCTGGAAGGGAGTGTCTCTGCCCAGACCTCGCTCCTTCTGGGAGGCTGTCCACAGCATCTGCCTAGTGAAGGCTTCTGCGGAGCTGATGACTTTGTTCTTCCCACAGAAAGGACAGTCTTCCTTATCATCCCTTCTTCCTCATCTCCTGCTCAGAGCCTACCCTGTTCTGGGAATTGTTACTGATACCCAGTAAACACCCACCATGCTTTTGTCTTAACAGACCATATTAATGTTGTATGATCAAGCATAAAGGCAGTTTTCCTTCATGATGTTTCTTTGAACTAGAAAAACTGACTCATTCCTCCTATCCCTACTGCATTCAGAGTCTATTTCATAATTTCTCTTACTTCAACAAAAGTATGAATGAGTGGATCCACAAAGTTTTGAAATGTCTATCTCTGGGTAGACAATGCTTCTTGGTGTGTGGTACTTACAAAACTGAAATTGGACATTAATTACATACACATTTTCATAATATGATAGGTGTCAATTGTAGGACATTTAAAGTTGACTTTCATATCGGGAAGGACTGGCTTAGGGTGTTTTCTCTTTGTTTTATGATATTCACGCGTTTCCTTTGATCAGCTTCCTACTGCTTTCATGAACACACCTCATGTGCGGGAGATAGAGATAAAGGAAAAATGATGCCTTTATTTCTCTGTCTAGTTCATATTTTTGTAGCTGTTCTTGAAAACAAGCCTTTATTTTTATTAACCTACTGTGTAGGTTCACAGAAAGTATCCGAGACACTTAGGACACTCTAATCAATTTTGGTAAAAGATAATATTGTTAGTGCTAAGGGCTGTTTCTCTTATCTTCTTGATAATGCATACTTTTTAAAGTCTGTGATTACTCAAAGGCTTATGATAGCTCCACTTTACAAAAAAAAAAAAAAGAAGCTAAATCAAACCACTACTAAGCACCCCACAGCTTTAAAAATATCATCCCAGTTTTAGGGCTAAATAAAATAAATTGACCAGTGGAAAAAATAATTTCAGTCACCAGAAATGACCTCAGATTGTTGTCAATGAAGGGGCTTTCAATTGCTTCCTCCCCTAAAATGATTTCTTAAAATGTCTCTTTAGAAACAAAAGTCTATTAAAATAGTGGTATATAAAAGAAGAGAAAGATGTGGGACTTTTAACATCACTATTCACAATCAGCTGAATTCAGCTCCAACTAAATCCTGCATCAAGTTGGTAACATAATCATATGTGGTATTTTACTTAACATCTCTTTAACTGTGAGCTTAGCTTTCATAAAGGATGGGGGGTTTCAAGTAAATGAGAATGATAGAAGATCCTATTTCATTTGCTGAAAATAAACTCTGGATTGGTTTAAACTTAGTTTTAAATATATAACCAAATTTCAAAGCAGACCACATGAATTGGTTTGTAATGTTTATCAGGCCTCACTAGAGCAGAAGGCTATAGCTTCAGAACCCATATTTATATTTTCTTCATGGTTGGAAAACATTATACATCATGGTATCAAACATGGACAGCCCTGAAGTCATGCTGAGTTCAAAAAGCGCTCAAAGATTCTGAGACATTTTCAAAGTCAGCCAAGGTGGCCAAAGTATGGCAATGCTCTTTGCTATTTTATGGTTTAACCATTTGACAGCTGCCTGCCACACACACAAGAAAGTTAGGACACTTCCCTGTCGACTATCTACAAAGCCAAACCACAGTCTTGCCACCAAACAGTTTCCTCCAGCACTAATAACTGCATGTCCCATTTTCCTTCTAAGACAAACAGCTCCATTTCTTCTATGCTATATTGATGCATCCCTAAGCATTGTTTGACTCAGAAAATGATAGCTGTTAGGTGATGGCAACAAATTGCCATATAAGGATAGCTTTTCTAATTCCCTGTCTCAATTTTTGAGTCATACAGTCACAACACACACTAAACTACTGTTTTGAACATAAACTTGAAATACGACATTCCCTATTCAAGTACTCCAGTCAAACTCTGATAAATCAGCCTGGCCAAGCAGTGATCTTATCCCTTCTGACTCTTTAATAAATCGAACCTTGTAAGTTCCTACTGTTGGAAGTTGTCACTAAATGAAATTGTGACCTTATCCGGCACATGAACTTATCCTGCTGACAACTACATTTATTGTGAGGATAAGAAAGAGGGGGGAAAAAAGAAAAAAAGGAATAAAGAAAAAATGAGATATTTGATAATTCTGATCTTAGCCATATGTAACTGTAACAGATGGGATCTTTTTGATGTTCCATTAATGATTTGCCAAAGATGAGTCTATGTAGAGAAAAATGCCCACTCGTGGTAAAAGCAGAGCGCCACAGATGGTATTAAAAGTACATGAGGAAGTTCTAGGTGGCAGAAGCAGATCAGTAGCTATTAGTCTATTATAGAAAACTGGGAATTAGCGTGAAATTGTGCTGCAAAAGTTAGCATAATGGTAGCAGTGAAAGAGAAACACTCCCTTGTAGAGGTCGCATTTGGTGCCTGAAAATTCTGTAAAGACACTGGCATTTTCTAAAAATCCACAGCAACTCAAACCACTGTGTTTCTCAAGAATGCAAACCATTTCCATGGGCTAAGCCGTCTAGAAAGTTATAGGAAGGTATCAACGTATGCATCATTGTCTAGGGAACAAATTCACTAAGAGTGTTCTGAAATGTATGCAGTACAAACGAGTAATTTTTGTCATATTAGTTTGAATAGCCTTGAGAATTAATTCCAAAGCAAGGTTTCTATGGGAAGATCCACTGATAATGACCACTTGTAAATATCATCTTTCTGAAAAGGGGAAGGGATAACATATGGGTACAGGAAATAATATTGCTGATGGCCTAGATCACTGGTTCTTAACCCTCATATTGCTGTGACAACAGTTCCTCATGTTGTGGTAAGCCCCAACCACAAAACCACTATTTGTTGCTACTTTATAACTATAACTTTGTGACTTTTATGAATTATAATGTAATATAATACTACGTTGGATATCAAATATACTACTTCTCTTAAAGGGCTTTTTTGACCCATCCCCCAAAAAAGCATGGCCTACAGGTTGAAAACTGCTGATCTAGATTAACAACCGTAGGTACTTTTATAAACACCATGATGTAAAATTACTAGAGAACATTCACCTACATGTTCCAAGTTCATGTCTAAAGTATGTGGGCCGCGGGAAGGAATCATCTTACTTTGCTCTTCCCTCTATGGTCTATGCACATGAACAGAGACATGGAGTACAATACACAAGGCAGGTATCTGGAAACAGGTGCCTAGTGTGTCCTGCTCTGGTCCAACTTCAGAAGAGTGAATGGAAAGAGGACCTGTCTTTTGAGTCTTTTTATTGCTGGAAGGAAGGCAAGAGTCCTTTGCTCAGAAGTCTGCCATGGTGGGCTTCCCTGCTGCCAGGAACCGGTTCTGACACTCCATGCCACAGCCTGACCTAACAGCACTTCCTGTTCTGAATCTTGAGAAACAGCGGGAGGTTATCTTTGGGAGCACTGTGCTTAAGGGGAATCCTTGTGGACATAAAGCAGGCTTGGCTGGTAGACACAGGAAGCAACCTTGGTGAGCACCTGTCTCAGAGAAGCTGCAGGGGGAACACAGGAGTCAGGACTTGCCAGGGCTGCTAGCAGAAGCCTGACTTCTCCAGGAGGAGAGACTCCAAAGAAAACTTTGGAGAAAAATCAGCCATAGATTCTGTGTGATGTGAAGTGAGAAAGGAAGACTTTTTAAAGCAACAGTTAAGAGGGGGAAGGTCAACAAGCCTGACTGATGATTCGTGACTATAGATTTTAGTCACCTTATTTCTTTGTTTAGTCACCATCCAATTTGTCATAAAAACAAAAATGAAAACAAAAAACCTCATGCTTTCTCCTGGGCTACTGCCATTAGTTTCTATAGAGTTATTTCACTTACATTAGGACTTGCTACAAGTTTCAAATGATTTTTAATGACCAAAATGGCCTATTTGCTAATGTGCTGGATACTGTTTTGCTAGTGGCCAGTAGTAACCCAAGACCTAGTAGGTCTTCAAACTGGTAGCATGGTTTAGATGGAGATGAGGATTACACTGACAACCTTGGGAAGACAAACATACATGAGCACCAACTAAAATGTAGTAAGCTTTGCCTAGAAGCAAAAAGGTCAGGGTGAGTTTCCTTTTAGGAGTAGAAGTATGAACTGGTGCATGGCAACACTACAGAACCAGAGGCGATTAAACAGATGAGTAAATGACATGAGGGATCTATCTGCAAGCTTTTAATCTGGTTGAAGCAAAAAGTAGCTTAATGTGAAGTTCTTAAGTCAGCAACTGAGACTCTGGGAGCTCTGAGGGTACAAGTTAGTTCATATTGTTGTTCGTCCTAAGGAGCTGCAAACCCCTCAGCTCCATTGATCCTTTCTCTAA
>NW_022196913.1:79691510-79735454 GCF_008632895.1 Mastomys coucha | reverse complement strand
GAAACTGGGAAGGGAGAAATTTACATGTAAATAAAGAAAATATCTAATAAAAAAAATAATAAAAAAAAAGTCAGCAACTGAGGATGTTCTGAGAGACGTTCTACTAAAGAATTTTAGATTTTGCTTTAGAGAAAATTTTGATTTGGTAACAAATATGACTAGACTATTAGTTTTAAGTGCTTATAACATAAAATACTAAAAATATGGCATGCCACTAAATAATATTGACCCTATGAGTTCACAACCCAAACCTCACACCGTTACTAGAGTACTACATAGACTGTAATGGACTGGGAATCCTTGCATGAATCTTGGGAATATTATTTCTACCCAGTAAAAAGTTCTAAAGCATAATAATATCACTCAGTTCTCGCCAGTGTGTGGTATCATTGGAAAACACATTATGTATTTATTTTATTTGACAATCACTTAGTCCTGGGAAGATAGGATTCATAAAGCATCATACTGACATAAAGATAGTTATCTACAGTGTGAGTACTGTACTGTTAAAAAAATATTCTTAGCATCATACAGTACTTCCAAAAATTAAATCTCTATTGACAGAAATATATATAAAACTATTTTAAGGTCACATAAAATGACAACAAAAATTGGGACAAAGCCAGGCTTTTTCATGCTTCTTTTTGGTATTGATAGTCAGACTTACTGTGGCTTAAAGACCTCACTGCCCAGTATATTTCTTAAAAACAGTGACCATCTTTGTTATGTGCAAATCTTTCATCAACCTCTGAAGCTCACTTACCACTGTCCAATAAACCTTCTGATTCACTTTGCCTCTATGTTAAAAGTCCACAGGGAAGGGCCCCTCTACCCTGTAAATACCTACATTATTTTTCATTGGTTTCTCTGTTATAATGGTGACTCCAGATACCTCTATGGTGCTCTGTATCTGGTAGTTATAGGTAGTACATAGACAGAATGGTACAATTTTTATTATCATATTTGTTAGGATGTGGTTCAAGGTAAGGAAAATTAGTTTCCTAATGATAAACCTAGTGATAAAGATAGTATTATTCTTGATTCCAACCCTGGCTTTTTACTCCCTCATGCTCCATTATTTTATTTAAAATAAGTGAAAGCCAGGCAGTGAGTTTATGCTCATGTCAACCATGAGAATTGATCCAATATATAATTAGCTGCCACTTCACTTGGAAGGTAGAATGTTTGTGCCTATAGGACAGTCCACAGACAAATTGATAGGAACAATTAAAAGTAAACCCTGAAGCTGGGCAGTAGTGGCACACGCCTTTAACCCCAGCACTTGGGAAGCAGAGGGAGGTGGATTTCTGAGTTCATGGCCAGCCTGGTCTACAGAGTGAGTTCCAGGATAGCCAGGGCTACACAGAGAAACCCTGTCTCAAAAACAAACAAACAAACAAAGTAAACCTTGGGCAAGTATTACAGGAGAGAGTGGAAAACTTGTGTGAACATCAGGAGTTCACAATAAAAATTTCATATCCTTTTCCAAAAAGTTTCAAGAAAGAAGCACAGGATTCAAATTGTGAAGATCCACACCAAAGTATATTCTTTAGAGACAAGATTTACTTTGGGTTAGTGTCTGTTTGTCTGTCTGTCTATCTGTCTCTCTCTCTCCCTCTCTCTCTCTCTCTCTCTCTGTCTCTCTCTTCCTCTCTCTATTTCTTTTTTTCTCTCTCTCTTTCCTTCTGTAGCTTGGGTTGACCTATAACTCATTATGTATCCCAGGTTAGCCTCAACTCATGACAATCCTCCTACTTCAGTCTCTCCCAGCATTGGAATTACGTGCATGAGCCTTTACATCCAGAAAAAAAATAAGTGATTAAGTAAACTAAAACTTGGTTGATGAAATACATTATGTTACTAGCAGCATAAGAAATGATAGGACTCCTTACTCCCATTAATCCAGAATGTAAATGACATCAGAATATTTCAAACAACTCTCAAGAATGTTAGTCCTGTGGATAGCACTTCCTCCAGAAATGATTCTCAGATGTGAAATTCTATACTGCTATTTAAAGCTACTAAGTCCACAGTTATTACCTGCTTTAAATTGTAAATATAATAACACATTTAATATTTCCAGTTCACTAAGTATATATGTTATTTCCTTTTCTAAATTTGCTATTATGGTATTAGACTTGAGCTCAAGGTCTCATGTATACTAGGCAAGCTCTCAACCACTGAGCTACATGCCCAAAGCTACATCTCATTCTTCCTTTATCTTTCCATTTTCTCTCCTCATAATCTTCTTGGATTTTTATCTCTTTGGTATTAAGATTGGATATGCATACCAGATTTCATGAAGTAAGAAATGAAGGAAGGAATGAGGAAAGCAAACAGACTAGTAGATACTACTCATGAACATAGCATTGACATATTCAACATCTGCTCTCATATCCAAAGCTGGGTTCTTTTCTAGACATAGGAGGAGTTATAGCTGAAACAGTCATTCTTTTTCTGGAGATGTCCAATGCATAATATACACATCTTCACATAATAAGTCTATCATATATTATCTTCTACATGAAGAATTAATTCCAGGATGATTTTATTAAAAAATACATTAAACTGAATTTTAATTCAATAAACATTTACTCATTCAAAATTATGTATGAACCACTCTAAATGCCAGATCCAATATTGGATCTTGGATGTAGAAAGTTGAATGTTCTATAAATCATTTTTGTATGTGCTATATACTAATCATGGTGAAATCCTCATTGTTTGGTGTAATGTTTGTGGTGAAAGTGTAAGATAGTTTTCCAAGGATGAGATGTCAAAGGGAATGGTAGAGAAGAATGGAGCAGCTCCACTCACTTTTTTCCTCTTAAAAGTCAGAATCATCAAGTCCCAGAAGGACTAGGTGAAGAGAAGGAGGTGGGTTTTGTAAGGGCAGGACTGGGTGGAGAGGAAGTGGAGGGCTGCAATCAGGATGTAAAGTGAATAAAAAATAAATTATTAAAAAAATCAGAAACAACCATTTTCAAAAGTGGACAAAATGCAGTGTTACCATGAATGTACAAAGACATTTGTTTTGTTATACATGAATTGTTTGCAAGGAAGAGATTTAGAGATTATGACAGCATTGCTTTAAGATAAAATAATTGCCAAATGATACTGAACAAATGGCTGGCAATCATTAAAACAATTTAGATTGGAGTAATGACTATTGGTAAGTTTCTCTTGAATATATTATTATTATTATTAGTCATTATTATTATCATTATTAGACATGTATAAGAATATATTATTCTTAGGCAGAATAGTACTTTTCAAACAACTTTGAGATGTTTTCAAGTACTAAATTTGATATAAAATACTCTTAGTATTTACAATTTTATCTTGCTGCTTTTCAGTAATTTTGATGAGATAATAGAATAATTCTGTAAACTTTCATGTTCTACCATGTTCTAAAGTCCAGATAAAAAAAACTCACTTCCAAATACATCTTTTGAGGCTTCTCATAATGCTTCAAATTGAGAAGTCTGTCCAAGAACTTTTTCTCTATGTCTGATGAACTCACTCAGAAAAATGATGTAATGTTTGATATTGAAATGAACATAATTATTTAAAAATGCAGAAAATACGAGAAATAAACTTTGCTTTTTTAAAAGAAATTCTCCACAGTTTGCATCATTTCAAATGATATAATGATGATTTATATCATAATACTCAAGTAGTTAAATAACTACTAAATAATAAAGATATCTTTAAAACACTATGTAAATGGATAAATGTTGACTACCAACATTAAGAGCTTCAATATGTGTCAGAAGCTAGAAAACATATTAGAGTAATTCATACCTGTTAAACATGATGAATTTTGGCTTATAAAGGAAAAGTGAGCATAAATGTAAAGATAGATCATCATAGGCTTTTAAAGCAGAAAACAGCATTCTGCAAATCATCTCCAGTTGCTTTGTAAATAAATATTGTTCATATAGAAAAGCTAAGGAATAAATAAGTATAAGGATGCAGAAATCATTGTCCATACTTCTTAGAGTCAACATAATAATTTGTTGAGGTTTGAGCTGTTGCTATGTATTGTAATGATAAATACCGGCACTGAGGTCTTTCATGCCCCCAGAGACTAGGAGATACTGGCATACACCAAGTGGTGATATATAACCTTGATCTTTAATTTAAAACTATTGGTTGAAGAAAGATGCCAACAGACTATAGCTGGGTGGAAGAGAGGTAGGCAAAGTTTTGATTCTCAGGCTTGGTCTCTAAGGCTGGACTAAAGGAGGGAGAGAGAGGAGGAGGAGGAGAGAATATGAAGTGCCAAGGGATCAGATCAGGAGAACAGTCCAGCAGGGCTGACTAGCAGAGTAAGAGAAGCCCAGGCAGAGCATATGAAGCCCTGGCAAGTCATATGTTGGAGCTATTGGTGAAGAAGTAGACATAATAGCATAGAGGGTAAGAAACATGCTTCAATTTGACAAGGGAAGAGACTAAGGGATTTTCTTGGTAATTGCTTGAGCCCACAAAAGCTGCAACTTATTTTGCAATGTCACCCCCCAATACAGTTCTGGCTTTACCGGCATGAAGCTGTAGTATAGAAGGAACTGTGAATTCTTCCTGTGATAATTTAGAAAGGTATTGAGGACAGGCAGTTTAGGTCAGGATCAGAGTGTCTACAAGGAGATTCATAAGGTTACTGAATGATAGTGTGATGGCAAAGCTTGGGTTGTTGTTGAGACTCCAAGGATTTAAGGATGCCAACTTGTGAGATTTTTGCCAAACAGAATAGCATTAAGGGAGTAGAACCAGTCCAAGGAAGATATGTACATTATATAAGGGGCAAAGTTTGAATTGAAGAGCCACTTGAATTATTTCAAACTGAAGCCTCAGATATTGGACATTGAGGAACAGGATTTTATGTTTACCTTGATGAGTTACAACATTTCTTTGGCTCAATAATTTCTCATTATCTCCCATTCTCCCCTTTCTGGATGCTAACATATATTATGTGCAACTATGTGCTGAAAAAGTGTAAGTATATATGCATGTGTATATATACTTACATGTGTAAGTATATATATATATGTGTGTGTGTGTATCATTACTAAGGTCTATAGATCTATTATCTCTCTCTCCATCTATCATTTATCTTTCTAATTTACAGAGTTTGTAGTTATAAAATTCACCTTAAGTCTCATAGAAGTTGTTGACTTTGGAACAATGTTGAGATTGATAAAGACTATGAGGACCTTTGTAGTTGAACTAAACTCATTTTTCATCATGAGAAGCCATGAGCCAATGTGGTCCAAAGGGCCAAATATAGTGGTTTAAATGAGAAATATCCCTCATCGGCTGATGGATTTGAGCACTTGATCTGCAGTTGAGGTTGTTACTTATGGAGTTTGTGTAACCTTTAGAATGTGTAGCTCTGTGGGAGGAAGTATATTATATCACCAGAGTCAGGCTCTTAGAATCCATAACCTTACCTTACACCTTTCTCCCTCTTTCTGCTTCTTGTGTGTAGATAATATGTGACCAATCAGCTTTGTGATGCTGCTACTCCAGCAGAAGGGCTGGCCATCCCTGCCGTTGTAGACTCTATCCCTAAAGCCATAAGATTGGATAAGCTCTTCCTTCTTAAGTAGCCTTTGATCATGGCATTTTGTCTCATCAACAAGAAAGTAACAAATACATTAACCATGAGCAGCAATTTAATTTTCTACTTCTTCTAAAGCAACCTCTATAGAAATTATCAAAAGAGTCTGTGACTCTTACTATGTGTCTGTACATACAGAAGATGCTCTGCCTAGGTTATACATTTTACCTTGACATCTTACAAATAATTACATGAAGAGAGATGCATATAGACAACATTTCCTTTCACTTAACACTTATACTTCATAATGTTAACTGGAAAAACTCGTACCAGACCCATTTTTATTCTACAGGAATAAAGGAATATAAAAAACAATTCTGAAATCTCAAGATAACAGGAATAGGTCCTGGTGCTGATTCTACCAACATAGGCAATGCAGAGTTTAGTCTACAGAAACCTTCTACTGCTATTTCTTCTTGCTTCATAGCTAAGCCAAGCAAAGGGATGTGGCTGGGAAGGTCAACATCAAAGGTGGGTCACCCACTCCATTTCTAGATTATCAGGATTAACTGCTCCCCTGACATTACCTTGACATTATAGACTTCCAGAATGGAAAAAAAAAAGGAATATGTTTACTCGTTAGTTGAAAAATTAAAGTTGTACAGTCCTATTTAAAACAATAGAAAATAGTTATGCATCCCAGCTGTTTTTTTTAATACTCCTCTTCAAATACTCTCAAATATAAAATAAAATAAAACTTAAAGCATTAAATAAGTACACATAATACACAGGCATTACATTTGAGCCCTTTATCAACACTTAGGTCTTCTCACTTGGGAAGACTGCCTGGAAAATAAGCTAGGAGTATTTGGTAACCAGTCAAATGACAGCAACAACATCTTAGTTATCACAATATTTTTTCAATTAATAAGACAAATAATCTTATTTTTCTAAGTTATCTAATGTATTGTACATTTACTTACCTTTTCAAAGTTTTTTATCTAATATAATGTACATACCACTGTTCTCTTAACTCAATAGAACCCCAACTCAAATTACTTCAACTTGATATAAGACAGAAGAATTGATCAAAAGCCAAATATAGAAAGAGTCATCTTCTTACATGAGACATGACTACAAGAATAGATATAAAGTCAGTTGTTGATGTGGTGAATAACATTTATTACAGGTAAAGATATTTCCATTGTAAATTCAAAGACATCTTTAATTTGTCAGTCTGAAAATGTACAGTATTCAAAATATAACATCATTTCTTTTGCCATTTCTCTTAAAACATTAATGATTATGTGACCATTTACACAAAAATGTAAGTCTATTCTTCAGCTAAAATCCTGTAGATGTGTCAATATCTTACTATTAACATGTTCCTAATGTCTTTGTTAAATTTAAAAATTTAATCTTCTGAGCTAAGAATTTTAAACCTGAGCAAAGTACACTTTATAAAAAACATCATATTTTTAAAGGAAAACATGATTTATATGTTTTTTATTCTCAAGGCAAATGAGTGAACAGATCAAGGTTGAGAGCAGTTGTATTTACTGTTACTTCTACTAACCCATAACACTTCAAGAAAGACTGTGTTTCCATGGATCAGCTGCATACAAACATGAGGCACTCAGGTCTGTCTAAGTTTACTTATTGATTCATTTATTAAACAAATAGACAATGCATATCATTTCTGCATCTAAGCCTGTAAGGATGTGTTTGGGAGATCATTTTCCTTACGCAATTGTACTTGAATAATGATGATTGAAAAAATATTCCTACCCATGTTTATTATGAAGCAACATTTTCTACCATGTTAACCTTTATACTCCCTTTCTCCAGAACATGAAATTAGCTGAATATATATATGTGTATATATATGTACAATTCTGTATATATATATGTACATATATATATTTGTATATAGTAAATACAATATTCATATAGATGTTTGTATAATATAATAGTACATTAATCAATATAGATTATGAATCATATTTATATATCAATAATATATATGCAGTCACTTTCTCCTTTATTATATGGAATATAATAAAACTGGTAAAATCAGGGCTGAAGACTGAAAAAAGAGCTTAAAGCAAAAGAATATTATAAACTATTGGAAATGAGACTGGTTAATAGAATAAATTCTAAAGCACTTAAGAGAAATTAATTTGCATACACACAATGCAATTACAAAGGAAGAAGAGGCCAGCATCATTAGAGCAGGTTGAAAGAAGACTCCAATTACAAATCACAGCAATCCCCACTTGACCTCACTTAGAATATTGCTAACCATTAATGTAATCTACAGCTGTTTCAATTGAAATTGATAAATTCTTTTTTCATTCAGAATGGGTCTGACATTGATACAACCACTGACCATGTCCTAAATAGTTTATTCTGAGATATTTTCTTGTCTCCATTTTTTAGAATATTTAATTAAAAACAACTTACTTTAATTTTTTGCTATTTGTGAACCTAATTGAACATTTTGTAACTTACTATAAAAATAGAGGAAACAAAGATTAAAAGGGGAGTCCTACAAAAAACTTTTCAATAGCCATCCATATTATGTATTACTAGTCATATTCTGCATGCTTATTTACACAAGCATCAAAGAACCTCCCATGTCGCTGCATGCCTGTGCATGCAGAAGTGTGTGCTCTGGACCAGTGTTCATGGTATTATCTTGCCTATTTTCAGTTACATGCTCCATAAAGCACCTCATGCTCATAAAGCACCTCATGTACAGTCATTTTTCTCCTCAGGAACAATACTATATTTGGAGAAAAGTATGGGTTTAACAGTCCATATATGCAGAGGAACATGGTGGATAAGAACATAAAAGGAAAGAGGGAATGGGAGACAAGAAGGAAGAACAAAGGGAAAAAGGCTGGAGAGCATAAATGGAAGGATATTTACAAAAGTATAGAGAGAGGCTTTAGTGATATAGGATAAGGGTCTGGTGAGACACTGTCAGCAAGCCTGATGGCCTAGCTCTGTGCCTGGGACCCACAGAGTGGATAGAACTTGCTTCTGTAAGCTATTCTCTAATCTCCACATGCTTGTCAGAGTTAAATTCACAAGTACCCACAAAACTGAATGAATGACTGAGTTAATGAATGAATGAAAGAATAAATAAATAAATAAATAAATAAATAAATAAATAGATAATGTGGCTTAAAATTATCCACAAATTTCACAAGGTAAACACATGTGTAATAAATCAAGGAAATGATACACAGCTTAAAGATAAAAATCAAAAGGAACTTTGTAGTCTTGTAGAGATTTAATTTCTTCTGAATGCCATAATAAAATCATGAAATTTCAAAAAGAGAAACAGTAATGAATTGTTATCGTGTTTTCTGATTCTTGATTCTATCCTCTATGACAATTTCAGATCAGAAAAAGCAAAATGGACAAATCCAGACATTCAATTGTCTTCTCTTGAAAGAAACCAAAACTATATTCTTCAGAAAGTTTCAGTCCTGAAAGTTATCTCTTTTTCCTTTTTTTTATCATATTAATCTTTTTTATTAGATGTTTTCTTTATTTACAATATCAATTTTTCCAGGTTCCCCTTCAAAAAATAAAAAATAAAATAAAATAAAATAAAACAAAACTAAAACAATCCCCTGTTCCCTCCCTCTCCCCCTGCTCATCATCCCACCCACTCCTGCTTACTGGCCCTGGCATTCCCCTACACTGGGGCATAGAACCTTCACAGGGCCAAGGTCCTCTCCTCCCATTGATTTAACTTCTAAATGTGGAAACTAAGTAGTCTCATGACCTTAGGATTTTTTTGTTGGTCATGGTATGGTGACCCATGTCTGTAATCTCAGCACTTGGAAAGGGGAGTCAGAAGGTTCAGAAGGTCAAGACTAGGGTTTCAGCCACACAGAGGGAACTTAAAGCCTGACTCAAAATCAATTGCCTTTTGTTGGTTTAAACCACTGATTTAAATGGATGCACAACGAGTATATGAACAAAATGTCTAACTTGGAGGTATATTAGTAGTTAGTTTCCTGGGTGTATTACTAGTCTAGCTTCCTGGGTGTATTACTAGTCTAGCTTCCTGGGTGTATTACTAGTCTAGCTTCCTGGGTATATTAGTAGTCTAGTTTCTTGGGGATGCTACTACTCCTAGTCTAGCTCTTTGGGCATATTACCTAGTTCTAAAAAAGTTTATATACTCACCATGTATATAAATTCACACACACACACACACACACACACACACACACACACAAAACATATGCACATGCACACTCACACGCATGTGCACGCACACACACACACACACACACACTACTTAAACAGAAGAAATTAGAATAAAAGATCTGAATTATCTTGATGCCAACAGCCTAGTGTGGAATATTATTATTGTATAGTTTTACAAAGTGGTACCACTACAGGGATTTGAGCAAAATATATGAAGGCTTCTTCTGGATTGTTCCTTACAAGTGAATGTGAGTCTATAGTTGCTTCAATTAATATTTCAGTTAAGAATATGGAACATGGAGCCTGGGGTACAAATCAGTTGGTAGACTGCTTGCCTAGATTGTGGGAGGCCTGTGGATTGCTTCCTTAACCTCATATACCACTAATATCATGTAAGAGCAAAGAGGATGGTACAAGCTTGCAGATGAGGATGCTGAAACCAAACGTTTGGGCCCAGAATGGGTATATGAGACCTTGATTCAAAGTTAAAAAAGAAAGAAAACAATAAAATAAATTTATAAGTCTGAAATATCTCATAAGGTAGTAATTTATAATTATAAACATAACCAGTGGAACAAATTTAAGTCATCAGTCACACTGTAGGTAATATAATCAATCAATAACCAATGAAAACATGAAGTCTATCACTTCAAATTTTATACAACTGTGAGGGAAGAGATTACCTTGTCTATCCAAATGTATAACTCACTAATTAAAGAGTTTCAAATAAACAGATTTCTTTTCATTTTATTTGTATAATTTCAACTGTAATATTTTGCTCACAATCAACAAATACAAATTAATCAGAGCAGTTGACAGACAATAATAACTTTGTATAGAATAACCTATTACATGAATACTAAACAGTAAAGGATTTCTCCTTTGGAGTTTATATTAATTCCTTATGAATTTGATAAAAAATAATTTATCACTATTTCTTATACTTTGTATTTTTTCAATATATATAGATTTATCAATTGATACTCATCTTTAAAAAAATAAATTTATTACAATGGAAGGTGATTTTACATGACATATGCTGTGCATTTTCTCATCTGCATCTTTATTTGTAAAAGTATGGGCTCTATCCCATTGCAAAGCTATGACTATATTGTAAAATACCAAACTACACATCTGAAGTTGATTTAATCTCTCCTATACTATTTTAAATGGAAATGTACTATAGTGTAGCTGTTACTCCCTAGTGAAAGACGCTGAACTCTCTCTATTTACTTGCCTGGTGTGTGTATGGCCTTAGGTGGACACCCACAAGTGAATTAAATTTAATTGCTTATTTTCAGTTTCCTCAGAAAGAGCTGCCTTTAAGCAAGATGTAAAAGCATTTAAATGGGTATGATCATCTAAAACTGTTCAGTGAGACAAGTGTTTCTTCCAATTTGGAGTTCCTCTTTGATCCAGATTATTCATGATAATTAGTTAAAGAAACCATAGACACAGAGAGGAGGAATTGAAATAGAATGCTTGTTAGATGAACATGGATTTGAATTCCAGTTTTACTACTTAACAATAATGTGACAGTTAAGTACACTAAAATTACATACCCTTGTGTATATTATATTAATCAGAGAAATAATTCCTATGAAATGGATACCTGTAATAATTAAATGGTATAATACTGATGCGATGTCTAGCATACATAAACACTTAAAGAAAAAAGGAAAGAAAAGCCTACCAAGCATAATGCTAAACATTCGTGTGGCTTCCCTAGAGGGGAATAGCGGAAGCGTTGTCTCCTGTCCACCCTGATTTATAACTTAGCACCCAGATTCGTAATTTTGAAACATGGGATAGCATTTTAACTCTGAAGGAAAAAACATGAATCCTATTGGTCATTCGACGATAACAAAAATACACACACCGGCAACTACTTCAAATTGATTCAGTCATACATAATGATACTGGGATGATGATGCCATAAAACATAAAAGATTCAGGTCCAAAACTTCCCCTTAGTTTAATGACGTGAAGTGGAAACAAAAGGGAGAAATGTTTCCAATTGCAATTCTGTGAATGTAGGATCCTGGGACTGATTCCTTAATTCCAGTTCTGTTCACAACTTATTTCTATGAGGTTAGGAAGCTCAACACTGCACATTTTTAGGAGGGATGAGAAATTAACTTGCTGGAAAGATTCCTCTCATGTTTTAACCACATTTAGAAAGAAAACAAACAAATGTTTAACTTCTATGTTTCTTAAGTAGTCAGACTATCTCTCACTTTGACAGAAAGCATAAGAGCGACAGGAAAGAGGGGAGAGATTGATTTTATCTCATGATCTTAGAGGTCTTGGCTCATGGTTGGCTTCTTGTTTTCCATTGGTTTTAAGGAAAATCATTGTGATTGAAGCACATGCAGAGAAAAGCTGCTTGACTGGAGATTTCCAAGAAGCAATGGAGAACGGCAGGAATAAGCAAGAGGTAAGCTGAACCTTCTAAAGACAAACTCAAAAAACTGACTACTAACCAGGCCCTACCTTCCACAGTTCCATCACCTTCTAATCTGCTGAAAACCAGAATCTAATTAACACTACAGTGTTGACTAGATTAGAACCTGTATGTTCCAGTTGTCTCTGCAATGTCCTTTAAGAAGTTACCAGATGTATATCCCATAAATTGTTTAGGTATGTTCTCTTCCAGTCAAGTTGTATAACCTCTTTTACATGAACAAGTATTTGAAGAAAGAACTCCAAACTAAACTTGATGTCGAGGATTACATCTGTAAAGCTTGTGGGTGCTAATAGAAGGTTCAGTAAGTAAAATACTGAACCCAGAAACCATGTAAATTTTGGTTGGCGTGGTATTCCCTGTAACTCCAGCCTGAAGAGGAGACAGGATCCCTGAAGCAAACCGTTTAGTAAGACAAGGCATATTTAAGAACTCTGGGTTGATTGAGAACTCCTGCCTCTTAGAAGTTGTTTCCAAATATCAACTTCAGGCCTCCACATGCCCAAGCACAGAAGTTCACAAGGAACCTACACACATACAAGGAAAATAAGCACTTACATATGCCCACCACACTTGAAGAACACAACCAAAACATATACACATGTTTACCACACATAAAAAAACAAAAACAAAAAAACATATAAAACTTGACTGTTTAGACAAAGTGCACATGGTTTTGAGTAATTGATTTAAAATAGAACTTGTTGATTACAGAACAAGTATTAATATACTATCTTTGATAGCTATCACTTTGTAGAAACTATTATGAACCATCAACTTTATCATTTAGATGATTAAAAATAAAAAGTTAGATTATTTTTATTCAGCAGATGAAAAGGCCAAGGGTTAGTGGGAACACTCTACTTCACAAAACTGTCACAGAATCTCTATAGAGGCAGTTATAAAGATTATTTCCACAACTGCAGGTTTTTGCAAAAAATGCATTCTACCATGTGAAAATAGTCTTTCATCTTGAAATATAACTAAAAGATTAAGAGACAATGTAAGTAGAGGAAGGGTCAAAAAGACATGTAATATGAGAAGAGGAGAGAGAAAGAATCTAACTTTCAAATTTAAACTTTTAAAATGTTTAAAACCATTTTAAAGCTGACTTAAAACTTTTTAAAACACTAAGGAAAAGTTAATAGAGCAAATAATTACTCTCAAATCATTAAAATACATAGTGCAGATTGCTTCTCTTTTAAAATGGCTTAAAGGCAAAATTCTTCAGGCAGTTTGAGAAAACACACTGTAATATAATAAATAAATGGACAACCAAGAAATACAGAAACAAATGTTATAAATTTTCTTCTAGGTACAAGTGGAAGATTTAGCACTTGTAAAATGATACAACTATTTTGTGATCCGACTGTACTGATATTGGTCAACTTTGTGTTTGGGGTCCTAAGAGTACCTCTAACGCCAACATAATTATAACTTTGCCATAAAAAAAGAGGTACGTAATAAATCCAGGGCTCTTTCCTCCAGCCTCACAGAGGTGCATGTAAATTGTTGGAGGTCATTTTTATGGGTTCGTTTCCTATCTATCATAGTCATGACTACACATAAAAACTGTCCCGTAGACAATAAATCCGTCTTAGGCAAGGCCTTACTCTTATCCATGGCATGTCGTTACTGCAGTGGCGCTCTGACTCCAAAGTGTACTGTAGCAGCACATTCCCTGAGCAGAAAATGTTTAGAGAGATTTTTGGAGTGATGTTTACTAAAACTGAGTTTCCACAGGGGCGCGTGACTGCTGGTTGCTTGAAGGAAGCAGGAGGCCCGTCAGTGCTAATTCTCTGGTGTGCCTAAACCCAGCAATTTCCTGCACCCATATCCCCTTTCCTGCATTGAATTAAACACTTTCATAAAACCAATTCAAGTGCTCAGACTTAATGCTTATTACTTATGATAATAAGTAATTCTCAGACAAACACCATTCATAGATCTTTAGAGGAGAGAATGGAGACAGTTTGTGAACCATAGATGTTGACAGTAAACTCAAACTGATATTGAAAAGTTCATGTGCCTTAAGCTAGCTTGCTTGATAGTATTTTAATCAACTTTCCATGTTAACAAAACAACTGAGACTGGGATAGTTATATTTTTAATTTTTATTTAGTTTGTTATTACTTACTAAGGCTAAATTCTTAATGGTCCTACTTCTCTTTGTTGCTCGTTAATTGACATGCTTTGCTCGTTTTACTTTCTCTTGCTAAACATTCTACTGTAAGATTCCTTTGAATTCTGTGAAGATATCTTTGAATGTTCTGTACCAAATATTGACTGTCACATATTTTTCTACCAGTAAGCCCTTTTCCAGAGTAAGCACCATCGATTTTATTTTGAGCCACTTTATATGAAGCATTTGACTTTTTACTCTTAAGCATGGGAAAAAAATCCTGCTCAATTCTGAGCAGTATCTGGGGAACAGAGGCGTCTAAATGCTCAGAGCTGTTTAACCAAAACTAAGGTCTCAGCTAGCCCAAAGCATCTTAGTTCAAGATATTTATCAAGATCTGCTTTTCTTCCTGCCCTAGGGGCTGGCGCTCTTCTGTGGTAATGGAATCAAGCACAGGACTCTGCAGAGGCCAGTACTCTACCACTAAGCCACACCTTGTGCTTTCCCATTGTCTCTTAATGGATGATCAAATTTGCAACATAGTAATTTTTGGGGAAAGCAAAACTATTTCCAAACCACAGCAGCTAGGAAAATAATCCTGGAATAGAATTATGAAACAAAAAGAAAAATCCAGAAAACAACATGAACTATTTATTTACTTTAATTTAAAACTTTAAAACATTATAAAAGCACATTGCACTTCTAAAACTTCCAAGACTTTGAAAGTACTTTAAAAGAGATGGAAACAATAATTCAGTGGTGTCCAAAACTTCACAACTAAGTCCCAGGGGCAACAAAATGCTATCTTTTTCTACTGAAACAAAGAAGACAGGAAGAGATTAAGCTAAAGGGTAATCTAACAAAGGGTTTGCTAGGCATGTTGGGTGTTTAGTTTTTTTTTTTTTAATCTTCAAGATAAGCATATCAAGTGAGCAACATTAATATCCAATTAAGTTTTAGGAAAGAAAAGTTTAAGGGAATTGATATATTTGTTTAAAGTATGATGAGAAAGCCATAACTCAACTTTTTTAAGGTGTATACATCTAGCAATGCTCTCAAAACCATTCATGTACTATTTACACGAGGAAGAGCTGACTTGTTCATGACCAAAATGTGTTTTTCCAACACAAAAGCCAGACAAAAGGTATTGTGGGATTCCCATGTCTTGGCTTTCATTTTATATGGAGAAGGAACAAGCCATGCCTCCTTTGGAAATTGATGTTATCAAAAATGAGTACATATTTCACTGGACTGAGATCTCAGCAAAGAAAGAATTGGTAACCAGCACTTCAATGGAAACTGAATAAAGAATAAAACAAAAATAAAAACAAAAATCCCTAGATTACCACAGACTATGTCAACCATACTAAGACTTCAACTACAGTATCTTATAGTCTTATAACCCGATACTGTGGTAGGCTTCCATATTTGCATTTTCAGGGGTATAATGCCATTGCTGGGCCATAACAGTGTGATCCAGTGTCACACAAGTAGAATTAAATAAACTTCTGAGATCACTGCCAGCATGTAACTTTAGGAATTTCTGAATAGGTTCTACTATTTCTATCTAGGAAATACAATAATCACAAAGTAGCTAGATTAATACTTATGTTGGACACACTGAACTCAAGCAAGATAGTTTCTTTTACTGGGTCAGACTTCCATCTGACTGCTGGGAGATACCTCTTCTGTTAGACTGAGCCCAAGGCTCTCCCACAGGTTCCAAAGGGAGCCATGGTCATACTGTTCTTTCCTGATACCAACTCTTCCCTGACAACCCCCATGCTTTAATTCATGACTCCCTCGCACTAATCACGCTTATGGTATGTGATCTTCTGGCTATCTAGCTCAGTGTTCACAACTGCAAATGGCACTTAAAGCCAACAATATGTCTAGTGTTCATAAATGTGTCTTTCGAATCACCTTGAGGAATTTTCATTGTTTGTAACATGGACAGAGACTCCGTTATCTTGGTGCAAATAAGATTAGTTCCTAACAGAAATCTGCTTTCTTTATGAACATTATGAAAGGGCCTCCGACCTTCAACTTGAGGAGTACAGCATTGGGGAAAAAAGATAAAATTCCACAGTAAACTGTGAAAAATTGAAAGGAGACGTGGGGGAGAAAAGAAACTTGGCAAACACCAAGACTTGCTTATAAATGACTTCTTTTCAAATAATCACCAACATCCTCCCAACCATTCTTCGTGGAGACCAAAAGAAACTAGGGCTATGGGTAAAATTAACATAAAGATTAGAATAACTGTATTCATTATTTAATAGTACAATTAACATGGTAAATTCTCAGTGTGACCCCAATATCATACTAAATTTAGAAATGTACAGAAATCAGGAGACATTTTGTCCTTTTAAACTTGTATAATATGTAAGTTAATCAGGATCTTACTATGTATAATTGAAACTTAAACTATCTTATGATTTCAAGTGGCCTCATTGTTCTAACTCAAACCAGAGATCATTAAAACTTGGAAATATTCTTTAATTCTTTGAAACTCAGAGGTCTTGGTGGAGACCTATTGCCTCTTCAGACAGGTTCCTCTAGCCAATTAAAATATTCAAACAACTCTGTGCAGGGTCTTTAGTACAAAATTCTTTAGTATATGTTTATTAAGAAAAATGAAATTCTTAAGTTTGAAGGCAATCATAGAAAGTCAGAAATAATAGCACCAAATGGCCATGTCTATGAGTACAGCTCCCAACATTCTGATAGTCAGATGGTAGAGCGAGCTTAGCTATACCCATGGCTGAATCGCTGAAGCCAGCTTTGGGACAGGGGAGGTATAGTCATCAGGAGGATAGAGGCTTGGTAATTTTCAGAAAACTTCACTGTCCTCAGCCTGAAACTGACTTCACAGTTACTTTGATGTGATGAAAAGGAGCCCAGAAAAAGTCAAAGGGAATGACATTAATCCTGACAACCCAAGATGGGGACTTACACAGAGGACAGCTTGTTTCCAAAGCAAACAAAATACTCAATTTATGTGATGGTGTAAATACTGGAACTGTGTTTGTTATGTGCAACATGGGAGTGTTATTTTTAAAGCGTGGACTCTGTAGTTTTCTCCTCTGTTGTCTAGACTTTGCTGAGGCTGTCATAATTCACAATCAGGATTAAGATTAATTTTGAGCCATTGGCTTACAAGAGGTATACATCAAACAAGATTACCCATAGAAGCAAGAATATATATGTGTGTGTGTGTGTGTGTGTATATATATATATATACACACATATATATGCATATATATGTGACAATGGCGATTCTGTATATATGCTACCACAAAAATCCAAAAGAACCTTTGGGAAATGGTGTCCTTGTTTTATGACTACAAAGGCTGTATGGAAATTTGGATCCTAACACAAAGTCATTTATTTAATGGGAAGGAGGCCAATAGCCGACCCACTTGGAATTTCCAGTCTATTTATTCTCCAACGAAACTTTTTCATATATTTAATACAGAACCTTATTTGAACATTATGGTGAAACATCCTAAGAGCCACAAGTCATATCTTATCAGATACACTCTGTAACAAGAGAAGGCCATTTTATGATCCAAATGTAACTAATGCCTCAAAATTTGCTGTGTCTATAGATACAACTTCCTTCAGTCATTTGGAGGAAGGCATTCTCCTGAATCCCAGCACTCTCTTCTCCACACCAGAAAACCATCCTATGCAAATTGGAAAAATTATCCACTTCACTAGCACCCTTATTCAAAAAGTATCTGTCTTCCCATTGTTCTTAAAACAAGAACAAAATTCTTGAACAGTTCACATTCAGTCTGCCGATTTCCTGGTCTTTCCCTATCTTCATTTCAACCTCATATATTTTCAATGTGCATTTCATATACCAAGGACATTGAACAGGGTATGCCTTCTGCCAAATGTTCTCCCATTCAAAATGAGTTCCTATTCAAAGTGATGCCATTTTGTCCGAGGATCCTGATCATAATGTTCTAATAAGTCTTAAATGCGGTAAGGTCTTTCTTTAGCTCTTACCTTGTAATTGAGAAGGCAAATGCAAACAGCAGGAGTGGAAGAAGAAAGCTTAGGGACTGATACTAGATCATAGTCTGCCCAGATGCCCTACAGTATTTAAGTTGTCGGTCTTCAGCAAGTTGAACTGATAACTGACACAGCCTCTAAATTCTTAAGCATAATGTACCTTTATATAAGCAGATGCATGAGAAGGCTTTTAGTCTAGCTTATTCTAGTTTTCACCTCTGTTATGCCTTCCCTTACCAACTCATGTATTTATGTTATAACAAACTGAATGTAGCCCTTATCTCTTTGGTGAGCCAACCATGATACATTTTAAAATACCACTCAATACAGGCGGTCTGTGCTGTCTACAATGTCATAGCTTTTACTGAAATCAGCCAAGATTGTTTATATCTTTTGGCCAGTTTGGTGAAATTATTTAATGCAAGATATTATTAGGTAGGCAAGAAAACTATGTCTACGACTTGAGCTCAGAATTTTGTATTCTTTGTAGTTTCACAGTAGAGTTTTTATATGGCCATCCTTGTGTACTTCCAATGTGGTGAAACATCTTCAAAGCTCACTTATTTCTCCTACAAATGAAGTCAAATATGTTAACTATACTTACTTCTCAATATCTTGAAACATTACAAGAATTTATTATAAAACAAAACACATCAGCCACAGTTCTAATTAGTAGTTGAGAACCCCTCCCCTCCATAGGCACTTACAATATTAGTATTATAACCACCTTCTCTGACTCTTCTGTCACATGCCTCACTGTCACTAGTGATCTCTCTAGTTTTCTGCAACTCCAGAAAATAAGCCAGCATAAGTAAGTTATGTCCAGGTGTTAAGCACCATGTACCCAATTATGTCATTCAGTGGGTACAAGTATGTAAGCAAATGTAAAAGACCCGGGCACCACACATTAATCAACAGGAATTTGTCAGCACTGTTATATCTTTTTATTCCACAGAAAGTTGAAGGAAATGAATTTTGTATGCAGATAAGCATTTGTTCATTAACACCAGGTGAAAATTGCTGGGAGGGCAAAATATTAACATTTCTATTATCATTTTAAAACAGGTAAGAGTGATTTCATTTACAAGAACTAAGAGTCATGTTTGTGACTCTAGGGCAACGAAATTCAAAAATTAATGCCACTTGAACTTGTCATGTTATTCACATATGAAATTCCAGGGTAAAAATAACCGATTTATTAAAATGATTCAGCCCAGAATTTCTGACAAGATACAAAGAAAATTTTCAAATAAGCATGGAATTATATTAATATATAAAACAATGCCTTCCAGCTTTTTACCTAATTATTTGTTTAGGATATGAATTTTATTTTGAAATCATCAGCAGAAATTAATTTGAATGGTTGTTATGATCTCCATCAATACAGAAGCTCTTCAGAATCCTACTTTTCTAAGAATGATTAATATTTTAAGTAATTCTAGAAGCTAGCAAAACTTATGGAAATTAGTAGCTATATTGTGTGTGATTTCTTGTCAAATTAGGATTACATACTCTTCAAAATATTGTTCTGGCATACTTTTAGAAAGTACTATGACTTGAATTGTGCTTTCCTGAAAAGTGTAAAGTCCTTCTGCAAGCATGATTTTATTTAGAAATAGGTCATTACATGTGTTATTCCTTGTTCGAAGATGAGATCATGGTTGACCGTGGAGAAACAGTCCTACATCTACATGTGTTCGATGCTCCTCAGAAGATGGTCTCCAGAGACATATAGAGAGAGTAGATGCTGACAGAGCCAGGGACTGGAACTCTGCAGGTACAAACTAAAGAGCTCCAAAGATGACAGGGATATCTCTGGGACCTAGGGAGGTACAAAGAAGCATTCCTTCAAAGGTTTCAGGTTAGAGGCAGTCAAGCCTTGCTAATGTCCCCATCTCTTCCTTTGGTTTCCAGGCTAGAAGAACGAAGTACAGTACTTGAAGGTGCCTGGTTTGTGATACTAAGGGTCACAGCCTCATAAAACTAATACAAAAGAGATGTTGGGCAGAGTGCTACATATCTGTTATCCCAACACCTGAGAGATGAGAGAGAGATCAGGAGTCAGGAGCTCAAGGACAGCTTCTCGTGCATATTGAGCTAGAAGGTAGTCTGAGTTTTATGAGGCTCTTTCTCAAAGAGCACATAAGACAAAGGGAGTGAGGAAGCAGAAATGAAAGGAGAGACTTGGGAAGGGAGAGAGAGAGTGAAAGACAGAGAGAGAGAGACAGAGAGAGAGAGAGAGAGAGAAGAGAGAGATTAGTATGAAGTTTGATTCAGCTTGATCAGCTTCATTTCCAGCCTTCCTGTAACTGATTAAACAGTTGACTAGAACACAGGTATAGATTTAGTAAGCTCCTCCAAAGCTTGACAGCTTAGACTTTCATCTCTACAAAAGAGTATTTCTACAGTCTTGCTATTTTTTAAAGGAATTTTAGCCAAATGGCATTATCTGATTCAATATATAGACCAACATAGGACTCTTAAACAAAATTATATAAAAAAATAGTCAGAATTCACTATATTTGAACAGTAGTCCAACGTGTTAAGATGTGAGGCTTACTTGCTATTTAGACTTACATTTGACTTATGACAGTACTTCAGCAATGGTATAGCAGCTAGCATTTACTGTTGCCTTCAAACAAGGCTACTGGTTATGGGGAGCTGAATTTCGACACATATATACTGACCCTAACTCCTACTTGCCATCTCCTCCACACAAGCTTGTCCTTATCTTGAGACTCTAATCATCAATGTAACTCTACTTGGAAACAAAATCTTAAGGAGGAAATGTTAAGCGTGGTCATATGGATAAGGCTTCAATCCTATAACATTAATGCCCTTATAAGAAGAGAGAAAGAACATCTATGATGGTTCATATATACTTGGCCCAGGGATTTGCACTATTAGGAGGTATGGCCTTGTTGGAGTTGGAATAGATGGGTATGGTCTTTAAGAGCATCATCCTAGCTGCCTGGAAGTCAGTCTTCCACTAGCATCCTTCAGATCAAGATGAAGAACTCTCAGCTCCTCTTACTCCATGCCTGCCTGGAAGCTGCCATGTTCCTGTCTTGATGATAATGGACTGAACCTCTGAACCTGTAAGCCAGCTCCCAGTTAAATATATAAGAGTTGCATTGGTCATGGTGTCTTTTCACAGCAGTAAAACTCTAAGAGTACATCTATCTATTTCTCTATATCTCTATTAGATCTCTCATCTAATTATCTGTCTGTCTGTCTGCCTGCCTGTCTCTCTGTCTGCCTGTCTATCTATCACCATTCACCAATCTACCTTTCCCTTTGTTCACTAATATAGTAAGACCAGATGTCAACTTTTCATGAAGCCACTTGCAGTTCTGAAGGCCTTCCCTTCATGGGACCAGCCAATATCAGCACCTTGATCTTGCTATATAATCCACCCATTTTATAATATTTTATTTTCTAGCTGGAAAAGACTGTTATTCTGTAAAGTAAACACTATATACTTATGGAAAGGATTTTCAACCTGTGAACTACCAAACATCATACTTTCATAAGGTTTAGAGTTGTATATAAAGGATAAAAGTTTGATATTGCTGAACATTACTGATAATAATAGCCTTTACAAGGGAAGTCTCCAACAGGAGGCCAGTAAGTATTGACCCACCTGCTTATAACAGCTGATGAATGCTTCCCCGTCTTATAAGTTATACTTATTAATATAGTGACTCAGTGTTCAGCCATAATTAAGAATTTTGACAAGCATGTTTTGCTCATGAATCTCATTGGACCACACAATTTTAAAACACATTTATTCTGTGAATGAAAAATTAAGTCACCATGCTCTCTCCACTAGCTTGCCTCATTGTCTCTATATGCTCACTTTACTTGGAAAGCCATTTTTTCCCTGAACAATTGTGTTTACTTTGTTCTCACTTGGGTAGGACCTCAAGGAATTCTGGGGAAAAAAAGCAAGGAGTAGCGTCCCTTTGGAGGATATTTGGACAGTGGCAACCCATTCGCATGCCTACTCTTCATTCCTTTAAAACAATGTATGCAGTGCAGTGTTACTCAGCCCACTGATTAGCACCTGTGATACTTAGTCCCCTGAATTCAGGTCTGTAATACACAGGGATCATAACAACCAGGTAAACACTGTTGCAATAATATGTGAGGCAATACACATTCTCCTGATGCTAATTAATATTTGAACTGATTCAAACTTCACATACTAAAGACGAACTACTCCACTACATTTATTTAAAGATATACATTTTAATTGTTACAACCTTTACTTTTTTATGATGATGACAAAATATTGATAGAAGCAATTTAAGAGAGGGGAGACTTATCTTGTCTTCCAATCATAGGGAATATAGTCCATCATAGTACGGAAGACACAGTGAAGTGGCTTATGGCTACAGAACAGTGTGGCATCTGTGCACTCACAACACGGTATGCAGGAAAGAGTACAGGTTCTCCCAGAGGTAGGTGTAACCTTCAAAGTCTACCTTCAGTAATCTACCCTCCTCATCTCCACCTCTTAATTCTCAAGTTCTAAATCTCTCATAAGCTTTAAAGTCTGCTGTCAGTTAAAGACAAAGTATTTAAACATGGGGGATCATGGAGGAAAATTTCACATTCCCAAAAGGTAGGCAATTAAAATAAAATGAGGTCTTATTGGTGAATGCTAATCCAGTATCACATTTGTCTTTATATGAAAAATGGGAAGAACGCTAGGTAGAAGGAAGACACTGTGATGACATGCAAGGAAGGTGGCCACCTATAAAGTAAAGAGAACCAACCAGAACCACCACATCTAAATCTCAGCTCTCTACCCTTCATCCAAAAACATAAGAAAATAATGTATTGCCATGAGAAATCTTCTGTGCATCTTGTGGTATGTGTTAGATAACACTATGCTGTGCATATTGCTTCTAAAGGACTACACCCTAGAATTTCCCACACTTTGTAGATAACCAAGTTCCCTTCTGAGACTCAACACCTAGAACTTTCTATGCAGTTCCTTGAATTCTTACCCAAGTTAGGTCAAAGTAAGTACCCTTGCACATCATATCACTTCACCAAATAAAATGAGCACCCAGAGGACAGGTATAGACTTTAAGATGGGGAAAGCCTTCAGCAGTTGCTTTACCCAAATAGAGCAATGCTCGTCTACCCCCAACTGGAGACTTTCTTTTGTTACCTTGACAAACTCTTCACTGGTTGGCACTCTTTTTTTTTTTTTAATCCTATGATATAATATAAAAATACAATCAAAACTTTCACTTGTCAAAATGTTTTCCAAAGTTTCAAGGTTGACTTAGAGCTCAGAAATGAAAGGAAAATGTTTAAATATCCTGGCATATTTTGTGCCTGTATGTAAAATGTAGCATGTAACAGTTTATTCTGCCTCTAAACCCTGGTGAATCACTTTCCCACAGTGCCCTGGTGAAATTTCTGTTGTTATCAGACACAATAGAACACTTTCAAATTCATCTGCCTTTAATGGTTTTACCATTGAATTTGTCAAATTCATGTTGCAGGAAGACCCCTCAATTGAACTTCAAGCTAGATATTCCAGATGCAGCACTCAGAAAGAAAAAGCTTGAACATGCCCATCCTGTTCTACCCTACAGACACTATCAGTCTCTGTTCTTACTAGAAAAATTCAAGAGAACACTGTCCCTTAGTTACTTATTTCTCAAAATTTGATTACTCTTCTAGAATTGAGAGTGACGCCTCTCTTATCCCAAAGAGTTACCAAGCAGCCTTAGAAAATCTGGAGGGTCTTTTGATACATGAAGAAAAGCCCTCGAATGAGGCATTAGGAAGATGACCCATCAGTTAAGAGCAACTCTGCTCTTGCACAAGACCTGGGCTGGTCAGTCACCAGCCCTCACATAATGGATTGTAAACACCAGTAACTTCAGTACCTGGAAATTGGATGACCTTACCTGAATCCAATGGGTGCCATGCAAACAAACAATCCACTTCCACATACAAAAAAAAAATAAACTTTTCAAAACTTTTAAAAGGAAAGGAAAAACTCTTGAATTTTCACAAACTAAACATAGAAATTAGCCCTTTGGAGAAGACACCTGACAGCTGCACTGGCTGAATCATCACTAGGAATACCCTCCCACATTAGCTTTTCTAGCTGTATCTATGCTGAAAGAAGAAGGCTATTAATTTGTTTTATTTAGTGAATACTCTTGTGCCATTGGTATTCTGAAGACCTTGTTTTACAGAATTTCCAAATTTCACTGTAATTTCCTAATACTTCTATGAAGTACATGCTGTTATTTCTACTACATTAAACATAAATAAACTAAGACTCATGGAAGTTGAGCCACTTGTACAAAGCCTCCAGTCTGGTAAATGCAAGCAATCTACAGTGTAGGGAAAGAGATGGATTGTGTGTCACAATGGGAGAGAAAAAAGCAAAGAGATGTTCATCATATATATCTATAAATATTTGTTTCTCCCTGTTCCACAATTTGAATTTTTATTAACCAGACTTGGTCTTAGTCATATATGTATGTGACTAAATTTTATACTAACATTATTAAAAATCCCCAAGTACAGATTTAATTTCACAAGCAAATTAGTGTTTTACCAAAATATGTTGTCACTTTGGTGTGGACTTCCTCCATTTTAAATTATCTCATTGTTGATCACTATCCTCCCTGTTTTTAAAAGACTCAGTATGAAACTTTTGAATATAAGTAAGAAATAGAAAAATAGAGAAAGCTAGCCAAGCAGTCTCTGGCTTTAGACAGAGAACAGAACCACACAGTTTAAAAAAATGTGAAAACCAACTGTGTTTCACAGTTAGATTTTTTTTTCATTTCCATCTGATTTGAATATTTTTCTGTACCTAACACTTTTCCTGGATTTCTCTGATGTAAAAAAATAAAACATGGCAGTGTGAATTATTCCAAACTCCCTTCTTACATTCTTATGTTTCCTTATGTTTCATGTCCTTACCACACATGAACTTTCGATTGGTGTTAGATGTGGGTTCTGCATGAGTTAAATATGGACAGAAACTGAACGTTTTGAAGAGCAGATCCTGCTGATGTGTATAAGGAGGCTGACATGGTTTGGAAAAACAAAACAAAACAAAACAATGTATGAACATGTAAAATGAAATTCAGTTAGCTGCCATGAGAAAAAAATCCAACTTTGAAAATAATAGCACCATCACGCTGATTTTGTTATGCCCTATTAATTTATAAAGATATGCTTCAGAATTCTAAATAACATGACTGCATGTGCATCCCAGTGTATTTTATGGAGAATCAGCCATCTAGATGTATGCACTGAGCATCCATTAACCTGGTCCAAGACAAATATCATATATGAAAATAACATTGTGAATTTAAAACTTGGGTCTTGAATATTTTCAGAATTCTGTTAGCTGTAAGTGAATTATTGTGGTTGTAGGTACATTATTGTTATGATGTGGTCTAAAATATGTATTTATACAGTTTAATGTATTAGTTTGTTTTTTCAGATACTGGAACACAAGGTTTTATGGCATATAATAACAATAGTGAAACCATAAATTCTATATGCTGTACCCATTTTCACGAAAATTGCAAAATCAATTTAATCTTAGGAAGGACATGAAAATCGCATCACCCAACTGCACTGCATTCAGTATGTGAAAATTTAGTCACATAATTCTTATTCCTATTGATCTGATAAAGACCCACCCAAAAAAAATTCAACTCTAGTTTTTCTGAAGAAAGCATGTGGAGGAATGAATGAAAAAAATCTCCCCTTCCAAATAATCAAATGAGATTATTATTTTCCCAAAGCATTAATATTCATAAAATATTCATGTGGTGGCTGACACAGAATTGAAGCTTTGACTTTATCATCTATTTACATATGTTTCAAACTACACTCACACTTTCTAAGTCCCATTTTCTTCATAGCTTAATAAAGTGATATTAGAAGAAGCTATGCAGCAGTCTCACCAGAGTTACTAATGCAAATAAGAGGCAAGGATGATCCACATGAATACTACACGGCTCCTAAAGAAATGATGTAGGAAATCAACAGTAAATTTCACTGTATATCTCAGTTTGAGCAAAAACACACAAAAGAATAAAAACCACAAAAAGGTTTTGATGGCTTGGCAGTTTTACAAGTGGGTTAAATTTGGTGTCAGTCGCTGTGGGAAGTTGTGATTGAAGTTTTTCCTGTGGAAGAAATGTCACAGTATTTTGCTAAGCAATGGAGATGAACCTCCCGCTCCTTGTACCACCAGCAAGATGAAAGGAACAAAAACTGCATCATTTATAAGACACAGCTCAACCATTCTCTCCTGGTGAGACACTTGTTTTAAACACGCATGGACCTTTTTCCTCCCTCTCCACAAATTCTACAGCTCTCTGAGAGAGAGGCCCCTTCTCCCTTAGAGCCGTGAGAGAGACTTGACACTTGTGTAGCCAAAGTTTCTAGGCAACCACAGAAGGGCACTCATACACCCTCTGGGTCACAGCCAGTTCTGAAGTACAGAGGCCGCAGACGAGCAGCATATGTCTCTTTGATCACAGATATCATCTAAAACTGATGTGGAGAGAAAATCCTGTTCTGCACCAAAGGCTTTACGGACTCTTTTGCAGACTTCGCCCTCCAAGCAAAGAAATGGAACCTTGCTCAAATTATGAGCAGAGCATCCCTTGAGGCTAAAATTGAATGATCTACCTGTATGTGTACAAGGGTATATCTGAATGTGTGTGAAACACTTAGGAATGTTTCTGTCGGTGACTGGTTACAGAATTTCTAGTCATAGTTACTAACAATTATGATATCCTTAAAGAATCAATGGAAGGTTACTTTTTGCACAAAATTCATTCTATTTAAATATACTTCCTGCTATTTGAGGAGTTACTTCTCTTTATAAGCCCCACAATTCTGAAATATAAAGCAAAGCTTGTGTATTTGGGATCTCAAAAATGGTTTATATTTAACATGTCGTTAGATCTTATGACTGTTTTACATATCTACTTAACTTTACACTCACAGTAACTCTAAGTCTGGATCAAAATTGAAACAATGCAGAAAACAAAGAGTTCAGATACTTACACAGGGAACAATGTGAAGTAAGAGACAGGGCCAGGACATGGTCAGGTACACATAGTCATGCAAATTCCCTAGACTTCTACTGCACTTTTTACATATTTTCCTGTAAATGGGACATGGCAACCGTCACACCAATTCAGTGTCAAAGCTATATGCCTACAGCAATACATACAAATAATTTGCTAATGTCTCAACTTTTGGTATGTCCTGCACACAGCAAACGAACTAAATTCCCATTTTTCATTCTCAGTGTTGTGGCTCCTCTAAAGGCCAGCATCTGTGGAGCCTTTTACCAATGTAGAAGCAGGCATCACCAGCAGGAAGGCAGGAAGGTACAGTAATTGCCCGATGCAATAGAGCAGAGAAGAAATTACTCTTTCAGAGGATTTACTTCAAAGCTGTGGGACTGTAATTCTTGATGTCTAAAAAGGGATAACCTTAGTATCAGTCCTAGCTGGGTCATTGCATGCTGGGATCTCAGCCCTGGTGATGGGGGCAGGGCATCCAAAAGAAAGGGAGACAGTGTGTCTGTGGAACGCCACCCCGTGGTAAATGTGCAAGATAAGTAAGGCATTTTGGTGCCCTTGATTTTGCGATTTGTGACTAGCATTCGACATTTCCACAAATGTAGTTGTATTTATTTTCTAAATTTTAGAAATTACTAAGTTTCTGGGCTTAATGATATCTTCCCTCTTTTCCCGCAGTCCGCTGCCTGGCTGCATGCATTCATACATGCACATGTGCCTGTTTATGTGTGTTTGTCTGAGTGTGTGTGTGTGTATGTGTGTGCGTATGCATATTTGTGAGCCTTTAAGGTATTTTTAATCTTTTTTTCTTAGATATTTTCTTCATTTACATGTCATATGATATCTCCTTTCCCAGTTTCCCCTCTGAAAAAAAGAAAAAAAAAAACCCTGTTACCTCCCCCCTCTCCTTGCTCAGCACCCCACCCTCTCTTGCTTCCTGGCCTTGGCATTACCCTACACTAGGGCACAGAACCTTCACAGGGCCAAGGGTCTCTCCTCCCATTGATGACTGACTTGGCCATCCTCTGCTATATATATATGCTGCTGGAGCCATGAGTCCCACCATGTGTACTCTTTGGTTGGTGGTTTAGCCCCTGGGCGCTCTGAGGGTACTAGTTAGTTCATATTGTTGTTCGTCCTAAGGGGCTGCAAACCCTTCAGCTCCTTAGGTCCTTTCTCTAGCTCCTTCAATGGGGACCTTGTTTTCAGTTCAATGGATGGCTGTGAGCCTCTACTTCTGTATTAGTTAGGTACTGTCAGAGCCTCTCAGCAGACAGCTATATCAGGCTCCTGTCATTTAGCACTTTCTGGCATCCACAATAGTGTCTGGATTTGATGACTGAATATGGGAAAGATTCCCAGGTGGAGCAGTCTCTGTATTGTCCTTCCTTCTGTCTCTGCTCCATAGTTTATATCTGCCACCCCTTCCATGCGTATTTTGTTCCCCCTTTTAAGAAGGAACAAAGTATTCACACTTTGATCTTCCTTCTTCTTGAGTTTCTTGTGGTTTGTGGATTGTACTTTGTATATTCCGATCTTCTAGTGTTAGAATTCAGACACACACAAGATGGCAAGTCTACCATCTTGAATTCTTAATGCTGCTAGCTACAGCACAGGTCTGATACATGCAAAATGTTAGTGATTATTTTCACAAGGTCATTTCTCAAATTACTCAAGCTGGTATGGGGGATTCCTCAAAAAGTGTTTTATATAGCTCCATTATCAGCTGAGTTTAGCCTATGATGTTATATACCCAGAAATATCTTTGTCATTTAAAATGGTTCACAAATGTTTTCAAGTTGTTAAATACAGTTTAAGAATTTATTCATATTATAAAATTTCTTCTTGTCAATTATTTAAACTTCAAAGTCCACTTCAAACACCACCTATTCTAATAAAAAGTCTCTCTGTATACCTTCCCCACTTAGAAATAAATCTGCCCCAGTAGATCCATGCTATTATGCATCTATCTTTCCATCTAGATTAAAGGTGTACAAGAAAAGTTCCTATAGGATGTATTCATATGAATGATTATGAGAAGCTTAGGAAGTTGTGAGGGGATGTATAAAGAATGGACGTCATCTTTAATGACTGTGTAGTGGGAATGTGCAAAGAGTGGATGAAGTCCTGAATGAACTCAGTGCTAACATGGCATGGCTGTATCAAGGACCAATGCCTAGGAACCATGGCAAAGCCTTCCTTAGGTCGCAATCCAGCAATTATGAATGATTGACCAGCTTGTGCAGTATAAGTGTCTAGGAATGACTGACATGGGTACAAAGGCTGGCAACTGCTGTTTCTTCCTTCTGGGTGTTTACAACCTGAGACTTCCAAAGACCTCTTACAGAGATGAGCTAACTCCTCCCCACTCTGCTGTACATAGCAAACACATTAAGGGTGCAGGCTGTGGTAGACAAGCAGGTCAGCACTCCATCAGACTGTGCATGGTCTGTCTGACATCAGCTCTTCTGTGTATCTTGTCTGTCTGTCTGTCCTTTTTCATTCCTTTAGTCAGGTTTCCAGGACCAAGCCATACTAGATGAAGCATGTATCTGTGCCTTTTTGCATTACACAGTGGGAATATTTAGGAATTTAAACTAAAGAATTTGTTTCTCTTAAATAGGTTTGTAAATCTGTCACTATATCGTGTAACAAAGACAAATCTATTCTATTTTTTTTCCATTTTGTGCCTCAAAATTCCACTGATGTCAAGAAACAATTGAATTCAAAGGATGATTCCCTAAAAGATATTAAACACTGTAGTGATCCCTTCGATACATAACATCTTCACATAAACTTAAATGGCATTTTGAGCAAGTTTTATGCCTTTTTCATTCTTGGCATAGAATCAAAAGTATACTTTCTTTCATTCTTGACTATTTGCTTTTTTTTTTTTTTTTTTTTTTTTTTGAAGTCCCATCATCCTCTGATTCCAAAACTCACCTATCCTTTCCATCTTTCTTCATTAGTTAGGTGTTTTCTTGGTTACTTAGTATGGTCTTTTCTAGGAAACACACTATGAAAATAATTATTTTAGTTAGAATTCTGGACTGGCACAAACTTTTTATTCCTATAGGCGTTATAGCACTGGATGGAGTCATTCTGAGTGAATAGTTGAATCAGAATATACCTAATCATTTCTAAACACTCCTCTGCAGATCCTTAAAAATATGTAAAATGGAACTACACCTAGCCATATACACAAACTTAGGGCCATCTGTGAGAAACCTTAGGCCTACAAATCATGAAGCCATATCCTCTTTCTCTCTCTTTCTCCCTTTCCATGCATGTTGGTCTTTTCTCTGAACATCAAATTCTAATGTATTATGATTAAATGATCCATATAATGCTACCATGTTCTCCAATTCATTAGTAAATTATTATATCTGTTATAAAGTATACACTGGAAACCAACAAGTGTATTATAATAGAGAAGCAGATCAGCATACATTCAAAATATCAGAAAATTATAAAATCTCCAGTCACATGTTTTAGTTTGATCTCATTTTTCCCTGTTCTTAAGGTAAAGATAAATTTTCACCATTATCTGAAGAACTTGGAATTATAGTTGAATGTCCTCACTGTGTTTAATTAAACAGTTAGTAGTTTCTGGACAGTTGATTAAGTAATCTGTGTATGCTATCTTATTCTCACAAAAGACTTAGTGATGAAAAATAAATGTGGACTTTGCCTACTCACTGATGGATTACACACTATCTCATAATAAATTTAGCATATGTGTTTGGGAAAGAGTTTGAATATTAGATTGGAACATCAGTTTCCTCACTTGTAAAATGGGCTGGCAATTGTATATGCAAGTCATGAAATAAAAGGGAATAATCTTTTTTTTTTCCAGAAAACTGTGGTGGAGAGTAAATATTTGATCTTACTCACTTCCTTAGATTGTGTAACCCTGTGATCACACCTGTCAGAAACAAAAGGAGTGTGGTAGTGCTAAATGTCACCCTGACGAGGTCACATCACCTGAGAGATGTTCCCATGGGTATGCCTGTGGAGTATCATCTTGATTATGTTGACTGCAATGGGAAGACCCATTGTGATTGTGTATAGACCAACCATGCTCTAGACTTGGGATCCTGGGCTGTATAAAAGGAAAGAAAGTAAGCTGAGCATCAACCTGAAAAGGTCCATTGCTCTCTTCTTGCTGCAGACATGATGTGACTTACTGCTTTAGCTCTTGACACCCGGGCTGTAACCTAGAACTGCGAACTATGACACCCCTTTCTATCTTTTTTGGGGGATGTTTTCAGGTATTTTATCACAGCATCAGGAATAATAAATTAAAACAGGGAGGAAATATCTATATTGTCACTCTGTTTCCAAGGGCTCAGTCCTTCACATCAGGGATTGTATGGCTGAACAGTTTAGTGGACAGTGGTTGCAACAAGTGGTGGGACCTGTCCACAACACAATGTACCACGGAGCTGGAAACTTAAGTAAGAACCAAAGGTTGGATTATAACCTTTAAGGGCTCTCCTTTTGTGTCTTCTTTCTGCCATCTAGATCCTATTACCTAAAGTTTCTATGCACTTAGACAACATCATCATCTGTGAAACAGTCATTTAGAACATGGCTTCTACAACCTTTTGAAAGCTGCAACCCTTTAACAGTTTGTGCTGTGATGACCTCCAACCATAAAAGAATTTTTGGTTGCTACTTCATAATTGTAATTTGTGAACTGTTATGAATCATAATGTCAATTCTGTGTTTTCTAATGGTTTTAGGCAACCCATATGAGAGGGTCATATTTAATCTGTAGATTGAAAACCACTGATTTAGAACATGGACATGTGTGTCTATTCTGAATAAAATCGGAATCTTGGCTGCCTTTATTATTCTATTCCTCAGTTCTTAAAATAAAGTTGGTCTGAAGTAGCAAATATCAAAACACCTACCACTTTTGTTTGTGACCTCAGAGGCTCAAATAACTAGTAACAATTTTACCATGAAATGACTTATACACTTCTTTAAAAATTGTGGTATATTTAAAATTGAAGGTAACCAGGTAGATTCTGTTTTCAGAGGAGGGAAGGGAACACAGCTTCACCTACTTTATCACATATATTTAAAATGTAAGCATTGTTCCACCAAATTCTTAGCTTTTTTCTCATAGAAATTATATTTCAAAAAGCTTGTTACAACCAAAAACATCTTCTTCCAGAGTAATTCCTCTTATTTTGCTTTCGTGATTATAACAGAAATGTGGTGGTCATAACACAAAGGAATCTGCATGATTTCAAGGCATGACTCATTTCCAGGAAGACAAGATATACATTCGCCAATTTTCATGCATATGAGATATGTAAAACTATAAAAATGTTTGGACACTTAAGACTAACTCAACAAAGAGTAAGTGTTTTATCGATCTACAAGCGGAATTAAACTTTAATTCAAATAAATAACTGTACCATGAGTGACAAGTTGCTATCCATCCAAGCTGAAAAGGTGAAATATAATTCTATGTAAGAATGGGGAAAATTCTTCAACCCTTCCTGTATGAACATGTAGATGATTCACAAGTGTGAAGGTTTGCTTTGAAAGTAGAAATGGAATAGGTAACAAATGTATGAACATATGAGCACACTCATGGTCTGACTTTCTTCAAAGGCAGTATTTATTTTTTCCACATACAACCTAAGTTTATTATGAAAAATGTGTCTTCAAGATAATGATGGCATTATCAGTGTTCAGGGTGTATATGACTAAATTAATTGAGATCAAATCAACTCAAAGTCAAAATCATCAGGTAAAGTATTTGGCCAACTCTGTGGTTATTTTTATATAGTACATTAACCAAGTAAAATACTTTCTAATTCTAGAAGAAGGGAGAACATAGATGAAGATTACAGGAGCGTTGTTTGCTTAGCTAGGCAGTCTTACATGTTCTTACCACACACAAAATGCAACTATGTAAGGGGAATGATGTGATATCCATTTCATAGATAATTCTATAAATATAGAATTTTTATTCCTATTATCCCATAATATTGCCAGAAAAAAATAAATGGTTGTTTTTCCCTAAGTTGCCAAGTAGAATTACTGCACAAAAGAGCAATGTGTGTGTGTGTGTGTGTGTGTGTGTGTGCGCGCGCGTGTGGGTATGATTTTATATACACAACTTCATCAAGGCCCTTCCTATCAAGTAATTCACTGAAACACATGCTCTAATTTAAAACATTTTAAAATCTTAAGATATTACTACTCTTATGCTTGCCAGAATTGATACTGGTTATAAATTGTAATTTGGTTGAGCATAACAAAAACACACTTAAATTTATGGTAAGGATATATCCCATGTTCTCTGTTATGAAACTAATTATTTGCTTATCACTATGCCACTATGGCCTTGGACAAAAATTATACTGTAGGGGAATGAAAGAGTCTAGAGACAGAAAATATGAATTTATATCTTATTTAATACATTCTAATTGTTGAATCCAGTTGATTTTCCTGGAAAGCAGTGGCTTGTGATTTAAACAAGTAATACCTTGGAGCAATATGGAGGAACAACTTTCCACAGATTTTAACTGTAGCATGGAAAGAGGATAGCAAACACTATTGGAAAGGCAAAAAAAAAAAAAAAAAAAGAAAAAAAAAAAAAAAAAAAAAAGGAAAGAATTGAAAGAACTTAGCCAAAAGAAAATATCTATTGGTGTGACTTACTCACCTCATCATAATAACATTTGAGGTCACCTTAAGTAATGTCTCATCCACACAACATGCATATTTTTTTGGCAAATGTTGTTAAATTTTAGCTGTTTGTAAATAAATTCCCTTGAAAATTGAGAAGTATTATTGGTGAGGGACAAAAGGTTTACTATGTAAGAGTGCTTACTGTCCAACTTAGTCTCTTGTCTGCTGTTGAGGTTGAATACTCTGAGAAAAGCAACTTAAATAATGAAGGGGTGCTTGTAGTTTACACTTCAAGTCACAGTCCATCATAGAAAGGAAGTTGAGACTGAAGTGGTTGTTCTCATCCCACACACAGTCAGTACAGTGAATATACACACACTAGTTCTTTCTATTTTACACAAACCTGCTTGGGGAATGGTCCTACACACAATTAGTATGTATCATCCCACTTCAGTTAACTTAGTCAAGATGACCTCTCATAGACATTCTTAGAAGCTGACTTTAATATACACAGTCTTTCACATCTGTGCCCGTAGACCTGCTTACCAGATGTAATATCTTCAATCAACCCTAACCATAAGATCGTGGAGTCTGGAAACCAGAGTTCCATCTGTAGAACTTATAGAAAGATAGAAGGAAAGAAACAATTCCTCCACCGAGTTCTTCTCTGCCCACCAGGTCAGATACAAGCAACATTCTTCAATGTTACCTATCTTCAAAAAGTTACCCTATAAAATGCCTACATTGTTGTTGATTAATTTAAAGGCTTCTTTACACATGGACTCATCTCCCCAATGCATTTGTTACTTATTTCCTATGAGCATATTTGGCTTAAGAACAGATTCTCTGCTGGTGTGTGTGTGTGTGTGTGTGTGTGTGTGTGTGTGTGTGTGTGTGTGTATGTGTTTGTGTATTTGGGTAGAGGGTGCCATGGATAATTTGAGAAGCAAGGATGAGATTAGACATTCTATTCTCTCTTCAACAGCAACTAGTTCAAGAGATGAACATTGTTCAAGATGTTCAAGCAAGAGCAAGCAAAGCTAATCAAACAGAAAGTACCTCTATGTACATGTGAGATTCCTAGCTCTCTAGTTGTGTAGGAATATGTATGTGAAATTCAGAATATGTATGTGAATTCAGACTAGTTCAAGAGGCTTTCACCTAAGAGTAAAACTGAAGCCCACATGAGAGTTACAGTCAGGAGACAAGAGGGAAGAAGAACCTGAACCTAAAGGCTTTATTTTTTTCCCCTCTATATTGCTCATACAAAGTTCTGTTGCTTTAAAAATTATTATAAATAATACAAGAATGTAAGCACAGAGGCCAAGGGTCTTTCCTGAGAATCTAAACAAAACATAATTTTTTAAAAAATAGCCAATAATTTAAGAAATCTTGTAAAAGTTGCTTTTATTTCCTCAGTGGATGGAATGACAGAAGAGCTGTGCCCAAGCTTTGTGAATACGTAGCCTAGGCTGAGCCCGGAGTGTTTTTGTTTGTTTGTTTGTTCATTGTGGGGTTTTTTTGTTTTCATTTTTTCTTTCTTTTCTTTTTTTTTTTTAAATCTCTATTCTAGCTATCTTAGGCCTAGGCCTGGAATCTTCTAGCCTCCATATAATCTTCCAGCTGCTATCTGCTAACCTAGGGCTAGAATGTTTCAGCCTCTAGCAGTTACTGCCAAATAATCTCACTATTTGTACATCTTTTTGAACTCTTACTGGATGGTTCAACTCAGCTGTTCTGACTGAAAGTTCCTCTCCAAGCTGACTTTTTCAAACTGGCTTCTCTCAGGCTCTCACTGAATTGCTCTGCTAGGAAAAACTGCCTCTGAATCCCAGAAGCTGAAGTACACTGAACTGACTTCATGAGCTGAACTCAACTGCACTCACTGAGTGCCCCCGCCCCACTCACTCTGCATTGCTGTCTTAAGAAGCCTCTTTTTCCTCTCTGTTCTCATGGGCTTATCATATCTCTGACTTATTCTGTGGAATCTTTCTCTGGTTCCTCACTTTGCTCCTCAATTAGATGTCACTTTCAAACATGGCTGCTTCCTTCTGCAAACTAACTTTATCTTCCTTGTTTAGAATTAAAAGTTAGTACAAAGGATATGTCTGTATTCCAGCTAGTAGGATTAAAGGTATGTACTAAGGATGCATCTGTATTTCAGAAAGAGTCATTAAAGATGTGTACTAAGGACATGTCCATATTCCAGAGAGAGGAATTAAAGCTGTGTACAAAGTTCCTGTCTGTATTCCAGCCAGATCACACTGACCTAGAAGGTCTTTGCTTGTTATCTCTTGCCAGAGCAACCATGTTGTTGGATTAAAATTCCTCTACATATCAAATGGATGGCAGGAGACCACTTGGAATTTCTGATCTTATTATTCATTCTCATAACATAGCTGTGAAGAACAAATAGGAAATAGTACATGAAGTCTAAACACAGTCTAACACACATAACACAATGCGTGCTTCATTCTCCTTCTGTTTTACCATTTTCCATTGCATTGAAGCAGCATTAATGGTAAATATGCCTGAACAGTTTAAAACCATTGTAAAATTGAATATTACCAGGCCTCACAAATTAAAATTCATAAAGTTGGCACTAGGGGCTCATAAGTTTATTGTTTTTTGTTTGTTTCTTTTGTTTTGTTTTGTTTGTTATTCAAAGACTAGAGGGTTTTTGTTAGTGACAACCTCACTGCTCTTAAGAAGTCTTCTAGAGACTTCAGTTTTCTCAGTTTTAGAAGACAATGGAGCAATCTCTTGCCCAAACATTTATTCGACCACCATGGTCATGATTGACTTAAAACCTTAATACTCTCTGAATCCTTAATAGTGAGAGGGTAAAGGGTTACCTTCCAGAAATTAATTCATGTGACTATTGAGTAAAAACAACTATGTCTAGTCCTTAAGCTCTGTAACTGCATCTGTCACAGCTTTTGCTATGCTGAGCTTTGAGTCTAGTGACAAAACCAATCAAATGTTCACAAAAATAGTCATACATTGCAATTCTGGCATGTACTGTGAGACAAGCCAACAGTAGGAAGAAACCTCATAGGAGAGGAACCTTTAGAGAGGTCAAAGAAGCTTCCCTGGATAGGTGATAACTGATTGACCTGGGGCTCAGAAAGAGATCAGAATGTACTTCAGACAGGAGAATATGTGTTGGAGCAGGAATAGATATTGTTCAAAGTAAGACTTCTGGCAAGCCCGAGCAGAGAGGGGCATTATTGTCAATATTAGGACAGAGTCCCACAGCCTATCCAATCACAATGCATTTTAGGAATCCACACCTAGTAGGGCAGCACAAGGGACTAATGCTAGACATACATCAACTATATATGCAAGTCACAGAATGTAATTTATCAGTTAAAATCCCCACTGAAAACAAAATAGTATGTTTTATCTGGTTTATTAAAAATAGCAACTCATTCTAGGCTCACTTCAACTCTTAGTGGTTATAATCTAGAAATCTACATTTTTAACTATTTCCAAGGTGACTCTTAAGAATGCTATACATCAAATGTTACTGATTACGACAGTATCGCTGTCTGGAGGCTGCTATCTATTCTATCCTTAGAAAATGATTCAAATAAGTCAATCTATCTTAAAATGGGAGATAAGTTACATACCAAGAAAATCTTCAAATGGTACAAATAAATTGAATGCTTTTAAAACCATAAATTCCATGTCCAACATAAACACATAAGTTTTCAAAATGCCAGTTCATAAATACAAACTTGAGAAAGGAAATAGACATGATGAGGAATAATAAACAGAAGTGTCCACCTATCTTAAGATTTTAATGGCACAGTTTGGAGAGAGAATTCTGTCTGGCATGGGTGTACCTTTTACATAATAATCTGGAGAGTCATGAACAGCTCTCTCGTTTTCCCCATTCTGCACCTCTATGTTGAGGACATTAGCTATTGGACATGATAATGAGTATAAGATCAGAGGAAAAAGCGATTTTCCCCCAGCAAACTTCTTATACATACCTTTTTTAAAAAAGGCATCACTTTGGATCAGATACCCATTATCAATTTGGACAGAGAGTGTCTGAACCACTGCTATCTGCAGATGATTCATGAGTGCAGGTATTTCACTACCTGAGGATTTTAGAGAAACCATAAATATAAGAAAAGGCAGAAACTAGGATTCATAAAGAGCCTGGAGAATTATCTGGGATGGGATATTATGTCCAATATAAAGAAAAATGTAATTTCTCAAATCTGACTCACCTGGTTCCATTTATTTCCAGAGGGCCACTTTCTTACTTCTCTGCTATTTTGCATGTTAGGTCTTAGATTTTACAACTGAAAGTATTAAATCTTACTGGTTGGCAGAAATTTGCTCTTTAAATAAAAAAAATCTACGATTATGAAAAATTAAAAACAACAGCAAAAGACAAACTACAACACCAAGCTTGCAAAAATTTACAAAGCTCCGATTTAACAAAGGAAACTGAATTCAACATCTTCATTTACAAAGCTTTTTAAAAGTATAAAATGTTTTCATAACACTCATATGACATAAACACATACCATCCAAACAATTTTTTGGTATATGATATGTGACCTAAAGTAAAAATCTACAAGTACTATCTTCACTCTAAGCATTCTTTTGAAGAAATCAACCTACTGTCATTTTAAAATGAACTAATTTTTCTTCTTTTGGCTTTACTGTCTTATGTCAATGATATGGCAGCTTGATTGATTAATAAATAGAGAAATAAAAAGTATCCTCTTCTGATGTTTATAAAGTTAATCATGCATATTAAGTCATTGAGAATTTTGAAAGCTTACTTTCTTTCAGCAGTATCTACACTTAACATATCTACACTTATATACAAGTAGAAATTGTGAAGGCTCCCTAACCAAAGACCACTTAAAGCTATAATAAAGAAGAAAAGGCAGATATGATTGGCTTCTCATTTTTATTTGGAGTTGAATACCAAAACTAGAGGAAGCACTGCATTGTTCCAACTAAATCCATTGTTTAATGGAGGTTTATTGTGTGACAAACCCAATGTTTAACACTTTACAAAAGAGGACTGCATTGAACCCTCACAAGAAGTTTCTGTGGGGTACTTATTTTATTTTGCAGTACAAGTTGAAATACAAACTCAACCAGTTCATGGACCAATGCTGATATTTAAAACTATCACCATTTGATTTCAACATTCAAATTATCCATGTTAACTGTATACATGGTCATTTCAAAAACATCCATAATTTAACTCAATAGGATTCCATGCATCTTCAGGTCATTATCAAGAGTGTACATTTGTCCTATTAAAACTAACATTTTGAAAAAAAATTTACTCTGAATAATTTTGGAAAAGTTGATAAGTCAGCCCAGAGAAGTCATTACTTAACAAAGCAACAATCAAAATAAAGCAACAGGTTCTTGAAGATCATGCTGTTCCAATTAGAGTTCGTGTCATATCAGTTCACACACAGATAAACACATACCCTCTTCCCTATCATAGAAACAGGAGTGTTTGTTGCTGTTATTGCTGTTATTCTTCATGAGCTGATAGCAAGCATTATGAAATAGGCTTAAAGAGACAGTGAGTTAGTTATATATCATCAGTTACTTATTAGTTTTAACAAAGATCATCATACTCAACTTGGGAAAGGCTCCAGTCATCAGCAAGATGAAACTAGGTGAAACCAGATGAAACTAGAATGTCTGAAGATGTGGAGAGACCTAACAGAGAGGCTAACAACATGCTAATCTTGTTAGAAACAACCCTTTTGGAAGATGATTTTTTCCCCCAAGACTCAGCATTGTAGGTTGAAATCGATGTTTTTTACTGTCTATAAACTTGTCTTAAAGAGCAAGCAGCTGCCTATGACACTAACCATGATCCTCCAAACTCTGAAAAAAGTGGAGAATTTCTAATGAAGCCTACAAGTTTTCAGTTGTTCTCATCTTTTATCCTTGGCGACAGAGATTGTGCAACATGAAAGGATGAATATTCTTGAAGCTTCTGGGGATAAAGTCAGCTTTTCATACCCTCAATAGGTGCCCGAGTCTGCGTTTCATTTTTCCTCAGTGACTTGCTATCATACTGTGATGGGATCATATAGTTTAAACAACCAACACACTTGTGTGAGAGTCCTCTTACAAGTACTCCACAAGAGACAAGCAGAGATCCCAATCTGCTTGGACTGTAACATTCCACCCAGGAGTCTTTGGGCAGAATCAAGGAATTGAGGGATCAGACACCGAGAAAATAACATTAGTACATTTTAACCATAATCGACCACTATTTCCTAACTAAATCATGTTTGACATCATTTCATTTAGTAAACCCCATAGAGGTGAAACAATTTATTGGAAACAAGCAAACAAATAAGCAACAAAAGAAAACAAACACAAAACAAAAGACCCTAAGCACAGTCTAATGCCCAGATATAGCAAATGTCTCAGCCACCTAGGCACAAGTAGTGCTAACAGTACACTTTTTAAAGAGGTAGCTCCAGACTATCCTAAACTGAGTCTTCATAGAGGAGCACAAGGAGACTTGTTTATAATATATTCTAGGGCCAACTATTTAGGCTGGAGGAGGCTGTGGCCACAGCTTCTACTATGGCTAAGGGGAGGAAAGAGTAAGGTTGTATAAAAGTTAAGTAGAATTCAATGGTAAATGGTGAGAAAAGACATTGCTGGGCTAGGATGGCGACATATCAGTTATTGCTTGGAACCAAATGGAAGGATATTTCTGTCTCTGTCTCTGTCTGTCTCTCTGTCTCTCTGTGTCTCTGTCTGTCTCTGTCTCTCTGTCTCTCTGTCTCTGTCTCTCTCTGTGTGTGTGTGTGTGTGTGTGTGTGTGTGTGTGTGTGTGTCCCAGATGAAAACAAAATACAAGAGGACAGAGTGGCCAAGGGGGCAAATTTGCCAACAACACTAGCATATTGCATATTAAACCTTCTATATTATTTTAACTATGTCCCATATGAAACAAAGTTTTTTATTTATTTTTCTGCATACAAATGTATTAAAAATATCCCTCACTAAAAAAATTTGTCATTATCTTTACTGGAACAGTGACGACAATATTCAAATAAAGAAAATATATAAGACAGCTTAAACCAACTCCTTCCCTACCTTATACTACCCTGAGCTTAGACAAACAATAAAAAGTGAGAAGAGTAGAGAGAAAAAGGATAATATAAAGTTCAGCCATCAAAATTGGCTTCATTACGATCCTTAATGAAGCACACGGGAGCCATTTATTGACTCCTCAACTATTAACATGGAACATTATTACTGCTTTAATAGTATTTCCATTTTCATTTAGGAAATAACTAATCAAGGGATCAATGTACCAAAGACTTTATTTTCTTTCCCTTGGGTCACTTTGAGTACATATTTTAAAATGTATGCACAAGAAACCTAAGAGCAATTCCCACTGGTGCTGTATCTCGTGAACAATTTAGAGAAATAACAAGAAGAGTACAAGGTCAACAGCTACCAAGAAGACTGCTATGGAGCAAAGAAACCCAGTGAGTGGAAAGGCTCCCTTCCTGGGAGAGCACAAGATCCCTTCTGGGGCAGGAAGCTTCCCCTGGAAGGGATGCCAAGCATCTCCACTCTGACCTGCTGTCAACCTTCAAAACATTTCTATTTCTCAGACTCACTTAGAATATAAACTACTGTTTTCCAGGTAGTTCTCACAGCTCCGCTTCCTTTGAGGTACTGACATGTAGCCACAGAACCCAATCAGATAACACCTATTTACATATTTATAAAGCACCCTGTAAAATCTCCTATCAATTGTTGCTGCTATATATAGGGCTTTCAGAGGATCTTGTGGGCCGGGCGCTCTACTGCACTGCTCCCTTCAGGAATCCAGATATATCGCATAATGTGATTTCAATGTAAATGGGGCCCATCACACAATCACACCACTTCACAAACTCTTTTCTGCTGGGGTAGCTTAAATCTAAACACACTCAAGCAGCTTGCTGCACTGAAGCAAGATTTCTTCTACATTTAAAAAAAAAATTTTTTTTCAAAAAAAAAGAAAAAAAAAAAGAAAAAGAAAAAAAAAATCCAAAACCCCAACACAACAATGCCAGGGGAAAAAATCTGAACGTTTTCTGCAGAAAGATGGGCCGTCTCCAAATCCTTGTGCCCTATCAGACAAATTAAAGTAAATCAAGCATGAAATGAAGCCGAAGAGCCCCGAGATAAGGCTCCTTTAAGTCGTTTACAGATTAGGATAGAAGAGGTGCATCTGGTCTCTGGCAGCGAAGGAGGCCAGTTTCTCAGCTCACAATAGCAGTCCGTGTATAGGATTACCTTACCTTGTCACTGACAAGGGAGTAGGCACTCGCAAGATGTCCCTAACTAGCATCGCCAGGTAAGGGCTCATATTAAAGTACTAATTGTTGCAATGAAGCAATATATTTATGATAAAACACAACAATACCCTCTCTTTCCAGGAAAAAGAAAAATCCTACAGACTGATTTATGAACTGGTCGGAAGCAGATAAACTGGGGAGGCTGGCACGGGGGTCTGCTACCAGCAGATGAGCCTCTTCTCTTATCAGGCAGGATTCTGCAGCTAGAGACAGAAGCTGATAATTCTCCAACAGGAATTAGTGACAGGGCCAGGAAACAGTGTTACTGGTTAGACTGGGGGGCTCCAGCAGCTGCCAAAAGTCCCTCTTGTTATCAGATGGGTTTTGTTGTTATGAACAGTGAAGTATTCTCTAGGAGAAACTGGATGCTCTCTCAAAAGGCTCCATGATTCATGATTAAAATATAGGAGGAGGAGGGTGTAAGGTTTTCTTGGAAGCATCTGGAGTTTTGCAGCATCTCCCTGAAGACCTTGTAGTTCTTTGGCACTTTGAGCAGCCTGGAAACTCCCCTCTTTTTCATTCCTTGACAAAGAACTGTTTTCTTCTCCAGGAAGAATAATTTATGCCTTGCTTCTAAGGGATTCCTGAATTCTTCACCACCAAGACACTGCCACTAGCTGAACCAAAGCAGCAGTTTCAGAGTCTCAAGAATTTACCCTGTGTTTTGATTAGTGGGGCGCTGGGAGTGAGGAAGGGCTAAAGCTCTTGTTCTTCCAGACTTTGGTCACCTCACTGCTCTGGAATGATGCAAGCATCCATAGAGATGGTTGGGCTATTGTAAAACACCATGAAGCTTGACACTGAAGCTAAGTATAAGTCTTCTGATCAAGTCATTTTACAGGGCTCAATGTCATAAGACTTTGTAGCACATTTGAGCTGAACCCATTTTGTCCCATTTTCACTGCTGGACTTCACTTGCAATATGTTAAGAGGTAACTCCACCAAAATCACGGCAAATAAATTGAGGCTTAGCAAGATGGAATGCCTCACTCAAAACATTTGCTGATGACAGACAGATACTGAGGACCTTCATGTTCCCTCCCAGCCTCTGAGACTACCTAACCAATATCCTCCACTAGAAATCAAATCACTGAGGAGGTTTTCAGGTTGCTGGGTGTGGGACAAAGACGTTCATCTCCAACCTTAGATAACCCTTGGTCATCATCTGTGGGGACACTCGGACATAACAGTCATGGATACTGATGTGGGGGATAGGTGTCCTTTCTATACTTGTCTAAAATTACCTCTCATTATGCCACTTTAAAGAATCAATTTCAACCTTATTAATGTGCTATTTACATTAAAATAAGCAAAGTCTTTTGTAACTAGTGTTCTTTATAAAGAAGTAAATGAGCCGGGCGGTGGTGGCGCACGCCTATAATACCAGCACTTGGGAGGCAGAGGCAGGCGGATTT
>NW_022196913.1:79685880-79691500 GCF_008632895.1 Mastomys coucha | reverse complement strand
TCTTTTAACAGTGCTCCTCAACTAGGTATTTGTTCTGACTGCATAGACAAGGAAGGTATCACTCAGGATCAGATAATGGAAGAACAAAAGTTTAAGCCACCATATAATTTTAATTGTTACATTTAGTTTTCCTTTCATTTGACAAAGCTTAACTAGAAAATTGTATCTTAAATTTAGAGACAAATACTGTAGAACACAGAAGAAGTAAGTCTTACTAGCAAATAATATAGAGAAATGTTGAAATGCACATATACCCAAGCATTTGTAAAAATGTAATTATTTTCAGTGGAGTAAGTAGAAGATAACCCTTCCCTCAGCAGAGAATTGATATATTTACAAATCTGTGACCAGGTGATGATATCTAATAAGTGTTTACTGCTTGCTGCTCCAAAATAATAAACTATCTTAAATTATGACAAAAGATAAGAGATGTGCTTTATTTCTCCACTTATTAACATTGCGAAGAGATGACATTTATTTATATTTATAACACTTCTTTACATGACTTTGGAAAATAAACATGTTTCTCTGATTTCATTGTGTATTATTTGATAACACATTAATTCTTGCTTTAAAAAAAATGCCAGTCTATTAAAGAGCTAGAAAATGTTCTTCCTTCATAAAATTCCTGTCAAAGACACACTGAAAGATTCTCCACACATTTGATGCCATATTTTGCAATTATTATAATTTGAATCTTTCAAATTTCCTTATGCACTAGGCATAAAGTTCATTTATAGGGAGACATTTTATGGCATTTTGTGTATGAATTAGCTATATATCTCATTGATTACCTTTGATTAATTATTATTATAGCAATACCAATTTTTCTAGTATAGCAATAAGAGTTGAATTAAAGCAGAAATTTGGCTCTTTTTACACAATTTTAAGTAAGGCAATGTGGCACTCAATAATTTAGCATGAAGTAAAATTTAATATTACATTAGACTTTACTGGCCCTATTAGAAAATCTTAAGAGCATAGAGGTCTGTGCTGATGTGCACTTGGGAGTTAAAGGCCATTTTCCTGGTGTGCTGAAAGTCTTCTAAGATGGTGTTACCATTTTCACCAATATGATGAAAAAGTGTCATAAACAAATGACTCCACTGTTACAGATATGCTTGTGTTTCTGTAGTTGCATATGTATCTGATGTTAAAACTGAAGGCTTCGGACTTTCTGCTGCTAGAGGATTTCTACAGTAATTAAGAGCTGCCACTGGTTCTAGAAGAACTCAACTCCAGCAAACCTCCTGTTTGCACTTTGAGTATGGAATGTTTGCTGTTCTAACAATTCTCCTTCTGAGGCTGAAAATTTGAATCCCTGTGAACATAACAATGTTCATGTTAGGATTCACACTCATGTACATATAGTTACCAAAACCTGAATTTTTCTGTGGCTTTTGCTCTTTGGACATTTTCATATACATAAGTTACATTGACATTTTTCATGCAGTCAAATATGTTTGTTTCCAAAACATAATTGGTAAGCTGCAATTATCATTATTTTTCTTCTTATTAATGTTATTATTTCTTTTAGTTTTAGAAATTTAAGTATAACTAATCTAGTTTACCAATAAGAACAGACCATCTCCATAACAAATTATGGTAATTATTCTTATGTTATAAACTTGGTTTTCCTTAATTGTTCACTTCCATAGTGACTCAATTACGATTGCAAAGTGTTAACACAAACACTGCAAAGGTCTATTTATAACTAGAGTTAAAATATGATGTTCAAGTAAAGATGCTTTACAGGTTCTGGCGCTGAGCTCAAACAGTGATTGGGCTCAGTGAGTTTACATTCCCACAGAGCCCTGATTCTGGATGTCACTTCAACACTGGTTGAACTCAGTGTTTTAACTGAGGTCATAAACCGGAAATATCTCACAGATCATACCAAAAAGGACTATATCACTGCTTTGGTTAACATCCAATTTAAGACATCCCTTGAAGTTCGGATGCCATCACTTCTGTGATTTTTCTTTTAAGAGTGGCTTAAATGCAGGAAGTGTAACTTTTCCAAACATCACTGGGAAGCTCAAAGTTATAAAAGAGACGTAGAGTTTAAGTCTGTCCTATTTGTTCATAATGATGGTGGCATTTGTCTGTCTTAAAACCTTGTCCACATCTCCCCTGTTCTTGCAGCAGCTTATCAACTCTTAGTCAACATATATTCACTTAGCAATCTTGTGTTCCCCTAGACTAAATAAAGACGAGATGATAATATCCGCTTCTGTCTTCCTGCCTGCAATTAAGAAAGATGAAATGGGCAGTGCTCTTGGCAGGAACTCTCAGGGAGTTGTGGAAGAAAAATGTCTAAGAACCACTCCCTTGGATTTAATCCTAGGGGAGTTATCTCTAAGAAAGCCTTACTAGCTTGTTATTTGAGAAACCACAGATTAGCAACAGTTTTCAAATTCAGGCAGCTTCAACTACCTTTCTGCAGGAGAATGCTATTCATGAAATCACCAGGTTTCATGAAATGAACCACAAGCCAAATAACTGAGCAATTTGAAAGAAGCATTACTAAAGTAAATTGGACCTTTCTTAAAAGCCAATTGTCATTATTCCACAGGCCTGTATGTTAATAAATATTACCTTTTATTAAGTTCACTTTATAAATAAAGTTGAGCAAGTCAAGTTTCATGACACACTCTTGGTAAATCATTAATAATATTATCATATGACCCTCTGTGCAGATATCCAACTATGGCTCACAGATATCTGGACTTGTCCCTGTGTGTAGAGAGCCAGGCCAGTCTTTTTCTGTAGCATTTATCTGCTTCATTCCCATGGCCTTTATCTTGTATTTTTCCATAGACTATTTTCCCAAAATGTCAAAATTGTTTGGAATTTTTTTCTTATCTGCAAGTTAAGAATTTTATTATTGCTTGCCATCATATGATCTATAAACTAAATGTTCTCAGATCTGTGATTTGGGTAAGGATATAGGTGTTCTACTCAGTTATTTCTGGATCATTCTTTATCAACACTTCTTCCAAAAACGTATTAAAGCTCTCTTATAGCTTCTTATTTTTCTCTTTGAACTTTTTTTCTACACCGTGAAAATGGCCAAGCTCAGTGTCACATACTTGTAAGCCCAGCAAGCACTGAGGAGGCTGAAGTGGGGGAATTACAAGTTCAGGGCCAGACTTGGATAAATAACAAGATGCAATTTAAGAAAAGAAGGAAACAAAAGCAAGGAGGAAGAAGAGGAGGAAGAGAATGACAATGAAGTGAGTAGGAGAGAAAGCAGAAGAAGGAGAGGGAGAAAGGGGGAGAAAGAGGGTGAAGGGGGAGGAAGAGAAAAATATGTTCTCAGGAGCCTATCACAATACTAACAGTTCCTGACTCTACCTAGAAGAATTGAATGAATAATAATTAGAGAAGCAGAAACTTTCCTTTGCCTGTAACCTGTTACTCTTTCCAAAACTGTCACCTTTGAGATAAACTGAGAGGAGCCAGGATGTTGTTCAATACTTCCCAGGAACTGGACTCTCTTCTGTGATTAGAGGTACATGGCTGATCAACATAACACTCACTTTGAATTCCATCTTTTAAAAAATACTTATCTGGTTGCATAAATGATACCAAAGATGCTCATCTGACAATTGATATGGCCTCATGGATGATGGGTCCTATCTGATAATCAGATGTGGAGTATGAAGCCACAGACAACTGTGCACTCACTCACCTAACCAAAGTATGGTCTAGACGGTATCTCCTTGCTTGTTGATGAGAATGTCATGTGGAGAGGACTCAAAAGCGTTACTGAAGTCTGGGTAGATTACATCTATTACTTTGCCCTTATCTACAAGGCCTGTCACTCTATCATAGAAGGAAATTAAATTGACCTGGCACAATTTGCTCTTCACAAAACCATGTTGGTTGCTACCCACTAACTTTTGCTCTCCTAGATGATTGCAAATTGATTGTTTGACGATTTGCTGCAGTATCTACCTTGGTATCAAAGTTAAGCTGACTGCTCTATAATTACCAGAATCTTTTCTTCTTCTTTCCTTTTTAGGGACCCACTTTTCCTATAAATGGTGACTATTCCTACCTTATGTCCTGCCACATATTAATTAGTTGGCTCTCTGTTTGAACTTCCATGTGATTAGCATATACAACCTTAATTTCTACATTCTGATGCATCTGCTTTTCAAAATTCATCTTCTCCCCTAATCCAATCTCATTTTTCATGTTTTCAAATGGGTACATCTATTTCTATCACATCATAAATCATTATCCAATAGCTCAAGTCCTAAAACAAAATCTTGTCCTCACAAGGACTTCCTGAGTCAATCCATCATTCTTCCTGGAGCACTCATTCAGTGTTGGAAAGCCAACTAACTTCAAAAGTGAACAGTTCTGCCCTTTAGTGTTAACATCTACTTACCTAAAGCTTATTGACTGTCATGTGATCCTTTTAATACTTAATGAAAATAGCATGTATAGATTTTAAGTACATTTTAATGTACTGTGTTCTTTTGAGTTAAATTCTCACATTAACTTTGCTTGCTTAATGTATTTTTGACTTCCAAATTTCTTACTAATAAGGTTTTGTTTTCACAAAATAAACAATAAATAAGTAAGGTGAAGATAGCTTAATTAAATGGATCAATGTGTTGATATGTATGACCATTTGGTATTGGATCAGCCCTGAAAATATATACATAAAAGTAACATTATGTGGACTGAGCAGATTGTATTTGCATATTCATGAGCATGCACACACACATACATGTACACACAAAGAAGCACCATCACCACTATCACAACCACCACCAATTAAAAGAAAAGAAGTCATAAGTTTGAGTAAGAATAATGGGGGGTTGTATATGGGAAGGCTTGGAAGGAGGAGAGGAAAGGGAGGATTGATGTAATTATAACCTCCAGAGCAATATGTTGAGTTTTGTCTAAAAGGGACACATTAGATTCCCCACCAAAACTCTGACTCCTGTGTACAGATGCCCTTTAGAGGGAATCAGAAAAATGCTAAGCCTTTTTTTCTCTTTGAATGTGCTGTCTACTTTTATAACTGAACTTGTGCACATATATAAAGAGACACATACCTTTTACTAACTGGATAAAAAATCTTAAATAAAATGAAGTGAGATAATTAAAAAAAAGAAGTACTTCAGTTGCTGTCAAAGTTCAGATTAACTTCTATCTACAGAAAATTTGATATACTTTGTTCTTATTAGTGAATAAATAACAACTTATATATAGTAAATATGAGAAAGAGTGAATGAACGATGTGTAGGATTGAGAGAGAGAGGAAGAGAGCACTAAACTATAGTAAATAATACATTTAAACCAACAGCATTTAAAAGAACCAAAAACTAACTTTTTTCATAGCAATAGAACCATAAAACTTCTCATTTTGTAGTCTCAAAAATTCTACAAATGGGCAAAGCTTAAGATAAGTAGATGTTCACATATTTCAGGGTGTTAGTCAAAATTAATTGGCAAAATGTTGTTTATGTTTATATAATGCATTGCTTAACAATAAATAAGTAAATCCATCCTTTTCACAGCCATTGTCAAGTGTATGTACTTTTTCAATTTATTTTTTGTTATTTAGAAATAATTTCTTTTTTTTTTTTGTTTTTTTTTT
>NW_022196913.1:79672678-79685771 GCF_008632895.1 Mastomys coucha | reverse complement strand
TGGCTGTCCTGGAACTCACTCTGTAGACCAGGTTGGCCTCGAACTCAGAAACCCACCTGCCTCTGCCTACCAAGTGCTGGGATTAAAGGCATGTGCCACTACTGCCCGGCTAGAAATAATTTCTTAAGCAATTGGTTTATACTGACACTCAGTCAATATATGTTTCATTCTCACATTTGAGTAAGGTCTGTCCTTACCTTGTGTTTAATAAAAGTATTCTACTAATAATTTCTAAAAAGTCATATGCTTCTTGTTCTGATATCAGCATGCTACTTAGCAATCAAAAAAATGTATGTTTATTAGGTTCAGAAAGGGCTGTATATGGAGAAATTAGTAGGTTATCACAATTATAAACACACCATATACCAAATATGTTGCCTAGAGAGACAATATGAAGAATTTTTATGATGGATTGGAACATGGGGGTCTCTGACTGCTGGTGCATGTATTCTTTGCTGAGATAAGGGAAACAATAGCCATTCCACCAAAATACATAATAAATGTATCAAAGACAATTTGTGCCTTTGAATTACAAATGATTCCACTTGCTATTCAATTGGCAACTTTTTACACATAAAATTCCCTTCTGATCACTCTGCATCCTTAGGGCCAATCTTGTAAGTGCAGACTCCACTTCCCTAATTGCAACTCCAAACTCCTCCTTCTCCACCCACCTATTCCTGAATGTACTTTTTAAAGCCTGCTACCCCTGACATTTGTAAAAATAAACATGAGACCCTTTGGAACCAACTGGGTTAGTATTTTCAGAACATGAAAACATGAAACAAATGAGTATTTCAGAATAAAGTTTAAAGTTGAGGCATAACCGTAGGGTATGATAAAGGACAGAAAGAAAAGAATGAGAAGTGGAGAGACCAGGGTGTGTGATCAAGGAACCAGCAGCCTTCTTCCAGGAAAAACTCCATCCCCTATCTTTTCCTACTACTGACTATTGTACCCATTGCCTGAACTCCCACCAAGAATGAGTTCAATTTGCAGACCTCATCTTGTAAAACCAGTTGTCTTGGAATGGGAGTATTAGCTATTTACATTTTCCTTTTTCCTCCTGGAATCTAGCAAAGATACCTTGTGCTCACATCACCTTATCTGAACTGTATTTCAAAGGACAGTAGGTGACATGTATGCCACAGGCAGTTCTGGCAACAAAAGAGAAGATCTGTGACAGGGAACTCCAGTAAAAGGGAGAGAGGAAAATCAAGAAGAGTCCTAATGCACATTCTACCTGTTAAACTCTTCCCTGGAGTTAACCATATGCTAATAAATGGGAAGTCTCTCTTTTCCTATCCTTTTGTGTTCCACAATTCTAGCCTTAGTCAAAGGCTCAGTGAGTATCTATAATTACCCAGAAATTAGGTTTCATTCCTATTATTTCAAATCTGCAATCCTTCTTACACATTAAATATTCCTAGGATGGCCTCAGAGGCTTCCAATTCCTGCAGATCAAGTTCAATTTTGTTTGCATAGAATCCAAGGTACATGTTCATTGCTATTTCCAGCCCTTGCAATCCATTGCATTAGGGTTGATTATACCACCTTTCAAACACGAGGCTTTTCACAGCATCCTGAGTCTGCATATACTCTTCCATCATAATCTCACTTCTTCCAACTCTTACTTTTCTTTTCAGGGCTTTAACTTTGCTAAGAGAAGATGCCTGTGGCATAAGGTGAAAGTTGCTTAAAGTTCAAAGTTCAAGGTAAGGAAGAAACAACAATGTAAACTAACTGCCAAGTAGTAAGACAGCTGAGCTGGAAAGAACAATGTGCGAGCCAGAGGTGTCTGCAAGTTAAAGTCAGGAATCTGTTCTGCATCTCTTAGAGGAAAACCAGAGCACAGGACACTACCAACACTGGCCCACTTGTTGGTTGTTGGTTGTCAAAACACATCTCTAAGGAGACTATTCATTAAAAAAGAATCAAGTAGAAACTTAACTATAAATTCTGTAAGTATGACCATCATAATCACAGAGGATTCTTACAGAAGACACTGAATGCTTTCCTGTATACAGTATGCCTTTGCTCCTTTTGTTCAAGGACTCTGTTTATCCATGAATTTCCCTGTCCTAACTACTGACATCATATATTCTGTGATTAAATATTATAGATTATATCAAAATACTTTAAAAATTCCTGTCAACTAAAATGAGAAACATTTTAATACACTTTTAAATACAACCATTTTCAACACAATGGTTGGTTCACAGTTAACCTGTTATTCAAGTGGTTAATTTCAATGTCACTAGTAACAAGACGTATAAATAGTACAAGACACTGGACACAGTCCTTTGAGGAAAGCACACTCTCATTTTGGTAGACTTCTTGCTTCAAATGTTTAGTTGATTAGTGTAGTGATGAGAAAACAGACAAGCAACTTGAGAGAGTTTCTACAGGATAGCTAAACACTTCTCTCCAATGTGCCACCCAGGATAAGAAAAGCCCGAGGAGCTACCATGACCTACACAGGGAGAAATAAAACTTAATATCAATGCAGATGATGGAGATCTGAAAATAAAAGATGGGAGATGTGTCTGGTCTGTGGGGCAGGTGGCAGTACACACAGACAAACTGTGAAATGTGAATATTGATATCATATCAATATTATTTATTATGTAAACCCCAATATGGTTATGTGAGATACAACTTTTTTTTATAAGAAAAGCCAGGTGAAGTCGGAGGGACTCTCTGAACAAGTTTTGGTACTATTTTATAAACACTAGAGTTATATTTATTAAAACAAATATGCAAGCATGTATATGGTCTGATCAAAGCAGCTTGGCTGTGACAAAAGAAGTTAATTGGCAGAAATTTGTCATAAGGATAAACAACCTGAACATGGCAAAACCATGAAAACATGAAAAGTCAACTGAAAATTGAGGAGTGGAAACACATGTGTACTTAAAAAAAGAGGGCAAAAATTCCTATATATGGATAGCTATGTGTCAGAACTAAGAACCAAAATATGCAAATTTTCAAAAATCGAGAAACATGTCAAATAAATTGGTAGAAGTGTCACAAAAACAAACAATGTTCCTTCCCGATGTGACCACTCTTCCTTTTTCTAAAGAATGCGTAACTCTTGAAAGCAGCACTACTTTTCCTAATGATACATAGACTACTAGTATATCATTTTGTCCCTCGAAGAGTGTGAAGTGTGGTCAGGGAGAGAAACACACAGATGACTGTGAAGTACACAGGATAGAAACCCCTACAACAAACACCCCGTACAAAGTCAGCTTGGTCAGGCTAGACAGGGATCAGGCCACTCTGCTTATGTGCCCAAATGCTTTCATGTGTAGACATAAATTATAATGACTTTTTATTTATAAGACATGATTTTAATAAAATGATATTTTATGGTCTATAAATATTATGTCAACTCTAAATTTGTGTGCACTTTTGGATTTTATCAATTAAAACTGTGCGGTTTTCTCACATAAGTAAAGACTCACGTGATATACTTCACTTTCCTTCTTGGCCCACAATATTTAAAATAGTTACTACATGAACCTGAACAGAAAAATGTGTGCAGACTCTTCTCCAAAACCAATGACTCTCAAACTTTCTTGTGAATCAGGATTCCTTGTGAGGTAGAGTAAAATATAAATTAGTTAATTTAGTCATTTTGCTTCAATAAGTCTGGGGTGATATCTGAAAACATTCTCATGAGTTCCCAGACAACAAGCCAATGCTGTTTGGAGGCCAAAATTTTAGGACCATTGTCCTTGATACCTTTCTCAAGGGACAAAAGCAAAGGCTGATGGTACAGAATGAGGGAGGCTATACAGGGAGTGGTTATATGGAAAAGTCTCTAAGCAAGGGTATAATATATACCTGCATAATAAATTGAAAGAGATGATTGATAACAGCCCAAGTTTTGGGGAAAGAAGTGGGCTAGAGACAGAACAAGAGAAGACTATCAACTCTTACAGATAAGATACAGAAGATAATGAGAAAAGAGATACCCTTATGTCAAAGGGGTCTCTTTGTTCTTAGCCTGAAGAAAGGATAAATGGCAATGGGTTTCATTGAAAGGTCTAAGAGGAATGGCTAATTTGGAAAAAATTCAAAAATTAAGCTTTTAATACATTGAGTTAAGGTTGATTAGGGGTTTGATTTAGCAACATCCTCCCCCCATATGTGGATAAGCTCAGCAAGCAGGGGCAGGGTTAATTGAAGATAAGACTGAGAAGACAGGCTGTGGGAACACCAATGTTAAGACAGTTTCAAGGAATGGGACAGCAAGCACAATCAGAACAAGATAAAATAGACAAAGAGTCTGATCAGTAATGAATGAGCAGCTCTAGGATTTAACAGTCAAGATAATTTGTGAAATTAGGAACTTAATTTCACAGGGATAGATGAGAGAAATCTAGAGACAAAATAAGGTGATAATTTTAGAAGAGCTGTTCCAGATTTAAAAAGGGACAAAAGGTTCTAGTTAAAGGTAACATGAAAGATAAATGAATGGCAGGACAAACTGTCTACTGATAGATATAGATGTCGGTGGTGTATGGCATAATGTTTGTTATTAAAGGTGACAGCTGAATATAGACATGCCAAGCAGAAGTGAAACTGAGGTGAAAGACTTTGGTAATCACCATCCATACTCCTTATATGTCTGTTACATCTTTAACATGATGTCATCATGGGACAGAAGAGATGGAACAAAAGAAGTTCTCTCATCACTTACAATTTGTGTTGTGATCACAAATGAGGATTTTTCAAGGTTCTCACAAACATGAAGTGTATGTGAGTGGGGACAACATTAGCTCCCTTCATCCAGGTTGGAATCCAGAAACCATTGTCACTTCTAAGTACTACTCTTCCACTGAAGACTCACTCTTTTCATATCCCACTGCTGCATTTACTAATGCTGATCAGCATCTCTAGAAATCACATTTTTTATATAAAACAAATGATAATGAAATTAGTATCCAATGTAATAGCAGGTCAAAAACTCCTATGAGACTAAACTGCTCATGGTGCAGTCTCTGGATCAAGTGTCTTGTAGAAGAACACTTTTTAAATTTGCTTTTAATAGAAAATAATCAGATTTCTAACATTTTTTCGCCATGAAAACCTTTAAAATAAAATAATCAGATTTCAAAGATTTTCAAAGGGGGGAAGGTTTAAATACTTCGAGATTCTGTAAGCAGAGCTGACTCCAGCTATACTACATATTTTGGTAAACATTGCTTCTACAAAGGGGACATGATGGAGATCTCAAGAAAAAAATGATGGAGGTCAAAGTTAAGTCAGTTACATACACACACACACGTACCAGAATATTGTGAAAGTTTGGGAAACAAAATCACAGTGGCTCCCTGTCTACTGCCATGGTAGGTGCTCACTGCTGTGTAACTATATGTTATATTTTTACTTTGCACTATAATATAGCCAGTGCTTAAAAACACAGCACCTGTAAAGTTCTCACCAATATTTATTTATCTCAATCTCATAACAGACACTACAAATCTAATTAAAATCCTTACTTAATCATCCAATTATAGCAATTATTAATCAAAATCATTTTAATGAAGGTTTATTGTTTATCAGAAATTTTAAACTTATTCATTATATTTATTGCACTGTCAACTCTAGTCAAAAACATAATTGCTGTATTAGATTAAGCAAATTGATGCACAAATAATAAAGTCTCACAGTATCCCATTATTCTGATAGTGCAGGGATATTTGTTATCTTTGTTATACTTGACAACATGTTGGGCTATGTATGTAGGGGAATCTCCCCTACATATGTTATTTTTCCAAAACACAATATAGGCCATCTTTCTTAAGTAAGCAATATAAATGTGGGGGAGCTTTTTGGAAACGAATTTTTTAGGTTCACATATTTCAGAAAAATCAGTAGTATTTCTCTAAATAACAGAGACAATGTGGGATGGTGGCAATGTCTCCACTTAGTTTAAGCACAATGTATTGTCAAATGTTGTTGAAGAAATACATAAATAATCAATTTGAAGACAATGGGCATATGGAGGCTCTATATTCTTAAGAGTCTAGATATAGATGCATTCCTGCAAACCAGAGTTTTCAGAGGATTTATAATTATTACTCTCAAATGTGGAGCATACAGGGACACAGTAAAGTAGCAAACATTTTATTTTCTTTGTTTCAACTGTGTTTGTTAAATTGATTTATACATTCCATAATGATTGTTGCCAGTGTTTGTAGGCTTGGAAGGAATGGAGCTACTATAACAATTATTTTAAAAGGAGAACCCTGAATGAGTCAAACAAGAGTTGAAGGACGTTCGCTGCTCACTTTGGAATATGGAAAGTGTGAAGTCCTGTATTCTATTTCTAAAAAATAATTTATGTTAATTAAATTTTGAATATTTAAATTCCACATGCTGAATACTGTAAATACATTCTTTTTATGGAAATGCACAGATTGTTGTACATAAGCTACGACTACTAAATGTTTACCAAAAAAATGCTTCTTTCTCCATTCAAGAGAGGGAAAGAGAGAGAGAGAGAGAGAGAGAGAGAGAGAGAGAGAGAGGAGAGAGAGAGGAGAAATTTCCTATTCAATCTTGTCTTTACGGCAGTGAAAAAAAATGAAAATTTTCAAAACGTGTTTGTTTGTAAGTAACCGAACTCCACGTTTTGAGATGTATAGCTCTTCTATCTTTCTTCACCATTAATTACAGGCAAATTCATCTTTCTTTTGTGGAGTCTGAAGTTTGTTGTTATTATTGTTAGATGAGTTACATTCAAACTCCAACAGCAACAAGGAAAAAGAGGAAGCCGACATTGAAATTCATCTCACAGTTCAGAATTTACTTAACGGCCAGCCTGTGCACTGTGATAAACGGAATGATGATCCGGCAACATGTCTTTATCCGTGGTTTGCTTTAATTAACGCTGGCTTGTTTGTTGAAAAGATGATTAATATGCCAATGGAAATTGCATAATTGAATACCACAACACTGGCACAATCAGAAAGACACATGCAGTTTTTTGATTAACATTTATTATTATTATTATTGTGCTTTTTAATGTACTCCTCTCACTATGAAATGATGCTGTCTTTGACCAAGAGGTGAAAGGAAACAGGGCTGAGGGCAGGGCACTCCACAAGCAAGAGGAAAATACAAGGTGGCTTAATCAGAATGAAGCCATTCTTCAGTTCTAATGGTCTTCAGAATTTTAAAAGATAGCAACCTCCAAATAAAGGCACAAGCCTCCTGAACACAAAAGAGGGGATTCCTGGTGATGGCAGAAAACCGAAAACCAAAAGGACAAACATCTTTAAAACCACAAGAGATTTCCATGAGTTCAAGAATGATGACTTAGATTTCATAAATCTTTAGCATAGATGACTTTTTAAACATAGCTTTTCTTCTAATTTTCTTCTAATACTGAAATTTGTATATATATCTTAAAATAAGATCTTTAGAAATTGTTGGTTTTGGCTAGTTATGGTTCAGACAATGTTCTCAGCAAGCAGTCTTTGAAATTATAAGTATTGTGAATGGATTATTTTACAACACATTTTCATTTTGCTTTTATTTAATTTATTTAATGAAAATATTTCCCCTGACCCATGCCCATAGGCCTGGCTCTAACATTTAATATTTAATGAAGGCAGAGAGGGAGGAACTACAAGGTGAGAGGAATGGGGAACTGTAACCAGGGTATATTTTATGAGAAGAGAATCTATTTTCAATAAAGGGAAAAAATAAAAATAAGATAAATGTTAAGTGAGGAAGCTAAATTACCTATAGAATGTTCACTTTAGGGATATACGTTTTAAATGGTAGTCTAAGATAAGTTTGGATTCTACTTTCAGAGTTAGGTGAGTACGATTTGTTTAAATTGAAAATTGATAATCAAAATACATATGTCCAAAATGTTGACTCCTGTTATTCACTCATTTGAAGGCTGAGATGAGAGTGTGGGTCTCACAGGGTTGTTTACAACAGTGGTCCTCCTACATACCACTTTTGGGGCTGAGAAGTTTTAGTGGTTCTGAACCATTGTTAACATAGAAATAATGTCATTCATAATTTTTCTATGATTAGAATGTTAAGCTTTATAGAAAGTCTGCATAGAACTGATAACACTATTTCAGTAAAAACAGAGTCCAACTAAAAGTAGAAGAGACATTTAACAAGTTTTGAATTTGCTAGGTGGTCATATCATTTAATAGTTTATTTAAAATTACTTCTTTGAGAATCTTATACAAGGTATTTTGATCATACTCACGCTCAAATCCACCCCCAACTCCACTTTAACTTTTCTCCACCTCAACTTCATGTTCTCTTTTTAAAAATAACTGAATAGGCCTGCCTTTTACTGCTCACATAATTCTGAATGTGGGGACATCTCCTGGACCACATTCTACGTACGAGGGGCCACCCACTTAGTCATAATGGTGCCAGTATCTCCCCAGATAAGGATGGACTTCCTAGCTTCCTTCATTCTCAATGCTAGGACTTTATTTGGCTTTGTCATGTGTAGTTTTTTTGCATGTGATCACAACAAGAACTACACAAAAACCAGATGAAATAATTAGTTTTTAGTCTCCTTTGGTAAAATCTTCAGATGTTTGACTTATGCTAAAAACCTGTGTGTCAGAATATGACAGAGGAATTCAAAATTTAACATTTATTCAGCATGAAGAAGAGATTTTTGAAATACAACCTTTAATAATATTAAATAATACCACAGTTATCCATCTTACTGAATGAGTTATTTAGTAAGTTTCTTCTTAATAGAGAATAATTGTGACATGTTTTTTTCTGATGTTTACTGTACACATTCTTATTATTGGAGTTATGGCCCCAGGGCCACACATTCATGCCCTGGACTCTGTCTAGATTTATTTTCTCCACTGTAAACTCATGTTTAGTACCTTGTAGAAGGGTGTCCTTGCATTATACCATGGCTGGTACATTAGGTTGGAACCAAGTGCTTGTTTTTAAATAGCTTATGATTGTTCTGACAATTTTGAAGTTAATGATAAAGTGATATTAAAACAATTAAAGGCAGAGGATGTATTCTCTATTGGAGAACAAAAACAAAGATAATCCACCAAAATACAGGGAAGGCCTAGGCTTCCTTAATCTGTCCAATTGAAGAAATATTACAGGTCCGTAATGACCAACGTGTTCATATACAGCCTCTGATATTCCAATTCCATGTCTGAGATGACAGTCCCAACCTCTGTGATACTGTCTTTTCTCTTTTGAAAAATGCTAAGAATGAAGCCCCAACTCTGGCAGTAAAGCACACAATTGCTTGGAATAAATGTAATATATACAAACCTCCTGTGCAGGTTGAGAGTGCCATGCAAAGAGCCTCTTTAAAAGGAAGAAGAGAGCTCTTGTTCCCTCCCTACTCATTGGAATTAGAAGTAGCTGCTGGGCTGTGAGCTGCTATTGCTGGCCTTGAGATTTTGTGGGAGATAAATGAGTGGTTGAAGAAAGTGCAACTAAAACAGTGAGAGTGGCTGTCTCACTATTGGTTATTCACTCTATGATCCACATATACAACAATAGAACAACTTTCTTATACAAGTTGCTGTTTAAGGATTTAATTCTTTTGCAGATGAAACAAACAATGAATATTAACATATTCCTAAAGTGAATGGTAGATGTTACTAGATCACAATGTATAAATGAAAGCCATCAGTTGTAACATAGGAGCCATATTCTAGGGTAGGATGGGCATGCCTAGGAAGGGGCAGTGCAATGAATGTATTTATGTCTCTGTGAGTCTTGGCATATGAATATGTATGTGTGTATATGTATATGTGGTTTTTACATAATTTAATATATGTTAATCTAACATTTTAATAAGATTGATGCAATACAAGACACAAAGATCAATTGGCACAGAGCCAGTTACTGACAACCATAGACATGTGTAGGTATGTAGTTGACTATTGCATTAAAGGTGTCGCTAATACTATGTAGATTTATTTCATCTGTTCATGTGTGTGCATGCACATGTGTGTCTGTGTGTGTATGTGTCTGTGTGTGTCTGTGTGTGTATTTCTACTATGTGCCAGACACTGAGCTCAAGGCTTAGTCAAATCTGACCCACCATCTGTACTCTTTCCCAACTTTCCACTGGAGGACATTCATGTTCATTCCCTCACAAATGCTCTATTGCTGCTTTTGCCCAATGCTTGAGTTTTCATTTTCAATGAGTTCTTTGCAGAAGCCACTGTTCACTGTTTCAGAAAAGCATGAAGCTTGCATTACGTGATTTAAATGTATAATATAACACATCGCATTTTTCTTTAAAGATCCACTTGGAAAATGAGTTAATCAGCTATGGAAACACACACACAAAATGAGATGCTAATTGACATACCGTCATGAGTCCTTCATCAGGCACACAGGTATGTCCTAATTGGGAAGACTCTGACATAGTCTCAAAGCTTATGCAATTAATTCTAATATAATGCAATTAAGCCTCTAAGTTTGATCACAGCTTTGCTAAGCCTGCCTCATATAATCCACTTTCCCATATAACTTAATCAGAAAGAAAAAAATCCATAATATAAAGGCAAACAAAACATATTAATTTGAAATAAAGGAACTGTCATCTTGGTATAGACTTCAGCCTCTTGTGAGCTGTATGATTGAATCTTTGCATATAAAGATTCTCCGTCAGTTAAACATATTCTTGTGATATAGAAACATCACCTTTATGTATCATGTTTCCGATGAAAAATCACTTTAACCCTCCAGAGTTCTAAGTTGAGGCAAGGTCCAAAGTTCTTATGCCAGACAGAAACAGACATATATGGGGTAAGAGAAGGCAAAACTTGGTTTTAGTAGGTTTTACAAGCTGATTTCACAGGTCAATCACTGATAACACATAAATTGAGAACCAATCCATGCCACATTCCATGTAGCAAAAGTAAAATATTAGGTTGAGAGATCAGGTAGGGTACTAACTGAAATGTAGCGCCCATTTTACAAGGGTTGAGTGACTTCTTGGAGATAGTGACCTCGTTAATTCTAGACATTGTATTATAAGTCAGAAAGCAGGAGAAGATCCATTACTGGAAAAAAAAACCTGTTTTCTCATCCTCGGACCAGAGTTTCCTGTGAATCTCCCAGAGCCCTGTCTGTGGACTGTAAGTTATTGAACTCTCTCTAGTATCTGCAGTGGCTGTGCCTAGTCAATGCATGGTCGGCATAAGTCGTGATTCACCACTAATGCCTCAATTTATTTTTACAAAAAGCAGCTTATACCCCTCCCTGGCTTACCTCCTGTTGCTGTGACAGTCCCTTGCCAGTCAACTTGGCTAGATCCTCTTACCATGATCCTTCCTTCATTATTGGAGATCTATTAGATGCTACTCACTGCAGAGTCCACTTTTTTTCCTCTACTCAATATTCTCATCCAGTGTCATTGTGCTCAAAACCTCAACAGTGCCAGAATGTCTCTACAACTCTTTCTTCCCAATCCCTGCTTCTACTGTCTTGTTCCAGTTTCTGCTATGCGGAGTCCAGGCTCGTGCTGTGCTCCCTTTTCACAGATTCAATTGTAACGGCGGTGATGCCTAACGGTCCATCTAAGCATTAAAAGATTTATTTTATATTTTTGTGTATATATGTGTGCCTGGATGAATTTACATGCATCATGTGTATGCAGAAGCTTACAAAGGCCAGAGTGCATTGGAATTCCTGGAACTGGAGTCATGCATACTTGTGAGCTGAATGACATGCTGGATCATCTACTAGATGCGCAGGCTATTGTATTTTATGTTGCATTACCCTAGGTCTGTGTGGCTATATGCTGTCAACAATAGCAGTTAGATCTTTCTGTGAATCCAGGACCTTCTATGATTAAACTTGCCAATGTATGAAGTTTCTAGGGAAGCATTTTCTGTCTTAACCTGGCTTTAGGTCATAAAGAATATATACTTTCTTCCAAAGTTAGTCCTTGGTCTATCAGGCTATGTTCATCTTGAGTTTAGTGGTAGAACTGATGCTAGTCTCTTAAAACCCTAACCTCTTTTGATAAACAGAAACTGAAACCAAATCAACCTATTGGTATTCTTAGGTAGATGCAGATGGAAATATAAAAACTATTTTGAAAATCAATTTCTCAAAATACATACAAGGTCCATAGATGAACTTTCCTTAAAATGTGCTCATAAACGGTTGGGAAGATCTGAGTCCATTTTAGTTAAAATTTATTTAAAAAATTAAACCAATTACTGGTATGGAATGTTATTTAAAAGTTTAAAAAGATAAATATGTATTTATTAAAATAGATGATAGAAGTTCACGTTTTCAAATTGAGTTCCAAGAGGTAAGGCTAGAGAGATGAAAGAATTCCATCATTTGCATAGATAAAGCCCAAATTTGTTTTCTTGAATTGATGAATGAAATGAATCTGCACATTTGGCAAAATGATAGAAAATAATAATAAAGCCACATCTGGACAGATTGCATGTAACTAAAAATCATCAAAGTAGAAAAGGATATTTAAAAATCTCCAATGGAAAAATAAATAGTTGATTTAACAGTTACCTTCCTATCTTTCCACAGCAAGAAGCCAAAAGAGTAATGGAACAGTGTCTTCAAGACCTGTCACAGATATCACTGGCATTTGAGTGCAGCCAGTTTGTGATTCTACATAAAGAACCAAACTAGGTTTTATGCTTAATAGATCTGGGTTTCTCTTACAAAAAAAAAAAAAAAAAAAAAAAAAAAAAAAGCACTCCAAAGAAGATTAATAATTTATCTCAAAAACAGAAATTGGAAGTGAGAGGTAAGAAACAATAGTACCCATGAATGCAGGGGATTTCCATAAAGCATAAGCACGCATTGAAATACATATTTCTATATAACATGAATCGTAGTGTTGGATGAAACTAGAAAACAATTGATATAAAATATCTGAAAATAAAAGAAAAACAAGGGCTGGTGAGATGGCTCAGTGGGTAAGAGCACCGACTGCTGTTCTGAAGGTCATGAGTTCAAATCCCAGCAACCACATGGTGACTCACAACCACCCGTAATGAGATCTGACGCCCTCTCCTGGTGCGTCTGAAGACAACTACAGTGTACTTGTAATAAATAA
>NW_022196913.1:79628575-79672668 GCF_008632895.1 Mastomys coucha | reverse complement strand
GCCATGGGGGAATGCGTTATTTTAAAGTCTTTAAAGATTTTGAAGAAAGACTTTAATTATCTGGTTACTAAAGTAATAATTCTCTAGGAAAGTGACTTGTTTGTACTCAACACTATCACCTAACAGCACAGAAAGTAAAATTTCAGTGACTGATACAAGTTTGAAAAAAATCTATGCTTAAAATGAGTTGTTCAGACATACCTTTTTGCCAAACTTTGTAAGTCAAACAATAAAACAATGGAGGTTATAAAGACAAGATAAAAATACTACACTGGAGTCTGTAGTAAACAATTAGAGAATAGAGATAATTTCAGTGTTCATGAATGTTGAACATTACCTCTGTCCTCAGAGCCAGCACATGGGCTCTGAGGATGAATCTTTCCTGTGACAATAAATAGTTTTTGTCCATGATGATGTGCTAAGTCTGAATCTCTTCATGTTCCAGGATTGCTTTCCCAACTCACACAAAATAATATGCTAGTCAGGTCTCAGTAGGGTTAAAACTAATGTGAAGTCTATTGAAGGCTTCTTTGGGGACAGAAAACTACATGCTTACCTACCTACTTACAACCAATTCTTACAATATAACTACAATGGTCATTTTACTGGTCGATACTGAGTTCCATTTCCCACACCTTCATATTTTCAAAGCCAGAATCCTCACTGGGACAGTGTTTGACTGTAGGTTCCCATAGCAGTAATTAAGGTTAAATGAGTTTAGTGACTTAGCATAGGCATTGAACAAAATGGGTTAGAGTGCCATAAGACATAGAGACCAGAGTATCTGCTTTGAGGAAAGGCCACATGAGTTCCCAGCTAGAAGCTGGCCACCTGTAACCAGGTAAAGAGCTCTTATCACACTGTCTAGCATTGACCTGAGGCTGAATTTCTGTTCTTTAAGCCCCTCAGTCTAAGGCACTGTATTACCATAAGTCTGGCACTAGTATGGTGGTAATCAAATAATGAAAATTAAAGTGAGTGATGAAGTCCATGTGTTTAGTACTATTTTAGTACTATACTTAGCACTAATTTAGACACTGGAATGGTGAAGTCTCAGGTGCAGGAAAGGACTCTTATTTTGCTACTAGTTAATTTTGTAAACTACATTATTTTGAATGCAATACCTTAGTGACATTATTAATTTAAAAAGCCTCTATTGCATGTATTATTGCATATGAAAATATTTATTTTCCCAGCTGTAACCTTTACAATCTTTGAAAAAATATCCCCACACCTTGACTGAGTCTAGTCTAGAACAATACAACTGCATGAGCACAATAAATTCTAGTTGATTTAAAAAGAGTAAGGTTTATTTGCTACTAAAGGTTCAATTAAAATCATTCTATAGCTTACAGCCTGTAGTAACACACACACACAATAAAAATCAGAGCAATGCTGGGGCCAGTAGGGGAGAGTCTTATTGTAGAAATAGAGCTGAGTAAGTGAAAGACAGTGAACAGATGGAAGCAAGAGATGAAATGCTTCTAAAATGAAGAAAAGAGCTGCGAGTTACAGTAGGTATTGGAGCTGTCTGGGTAAATATCACTCATTTCTATCTGATGCTATCTAGCTCAGACAACAAGGTGGGTTACTGAGTGGCTCCCCACAAACCAAGATGTAGAAGTTAAAACTTAAGTTAACCAATGTAGGTAAGGTCAGCTTTTGTTCCTACAGGAAAAGCCTCAGACGAGCAATGCAGTACCTCTATCACCCACTCACCAACATTTACAACCACAGTAACAGCACTAGCATTTTACTGTTCGCTACTTCATTGCACAGAGCCCCTAGCTTAGTTACAGGGACTCACCAGTGAATCAGTGACTTTGGACCACAGTGATACAATGTGATAAGAACAAATTCACAACTGAGGGAGACTAACCTAAGACAGGTAGGTGAGATACAAATGCAGAACGTGGGCTACATTTTGTGCAGCATTCCTGTTAACTTCTAGCAGTAGCACTGCAAAACAAAAAGAAGCCTAAAGCCCTCTAGGTAGGCAGTTATAATATTTGTTAACGTCTTTCAAAACCTACCTCTGGGTTCTTTAAAAAACCTACCTCTGGGTTAGAGGAAAATTATGTTTTATATTTTCTCAAACAAATTAGCTTTCAATTGATTTCATTTTCTACCTTTTCAAGTTCTGTGTTTCCAGTCACAGTGGAATGAACTGTTCTCATTCATGAGAGCCAATTCCTAACCACAATGCCTATACAAATTCTAGCAATAAATATTTTACTAGTTGCACATATTTCAATTAAGTTTCCTGTATTTAAAAGAAACAATGTAAACACCACCACAGAATGTTTATGGTTTTGAGAAATAATGAACGATTGACAGTTATTTTCTGTATATATTGTAAAAATCTAGGAGCTAGTAAGAATGAGTTCTACCATGTGGGTGATAGGAATGAAACCTGAGTCCTTTGGAAAAGAAGCTTGTGATCATAACCACAGAAACCACCTGAATTCAGCCCCATCCATCTGAATTTTAAACTTCAATCTAAGTATATCAAATTTGGGTCAAAAGAAATTTAATCAAAGATCAAGAATCAGTTTTACCATTAGCATATCAGCTAAGGACAGATACAATTTAAGATTCTATTATCTCTAGAAGAATCAGTAACAAGGGAAACAGAGGGTTTTTGTCAAGTCTACTCCATATATACACAAATTATTGCTGTTATAGTATAGAGAACAATTTGAACAAGTAAAAGAGGTTTGGACATCCTTGAGTTCTTTGTTCCCATTGAACATCGCTTTATGGTCAAAACTTAAGTGATACTTTAGATCAGCTCCCAGAGCAGCCCTCTTCAAGTTCTTCCCTCCTGAACAGAATATAATGAAGAACCTGTCTCTCAGGTACTGAATCTTACATGGCCACCATCAGAACTACTCCAGCAAGCACAGGGAGAAGATGCTCATTATTAAAACAGATCCCCATTTGAGTTGACAGGATCAAGGCCTGGAAATCTACTGCTGTCTATATCACAAAGGGACTTCCCAACTCTTACTAACTATAGGGTCTAAGAAAAAAGTTGGGCGCCATCATTAAGTCTCACACTATGAGAGTGAATGGCCAAACCAGCTTCCCGTCCTTCTGGGCACTTGGCCACATAACGCAGGTCTGTCAGGAAGGGTGTTATCTTAGCTATCACTGGCTCTGTTGTAAGCAGTCTTACCCATTCTGGGGAAAAACAGCAAACAATCACTTCTTTAACACATAATTCTTTATATATGAAGTTAGACATGTAGAAATGGTTTAAAACATAGCTGAGCAATATTTTGCAGTACAATTTTCACAGGAAGTTCAATATATACTACTTTCAATCTTTCAACCAGTGTTAACTGATATTTGATATTAGAAATAAGGAAACATTATATCCAAGAAGATAATTATTGAAAACCACACAAACAAATGGGTCAAAGATGAGTGTTGGCCTTGGAACTAAGATGTGTGAGCCCAAACTCCTTTGTTCAACATCTGTAAGATAAATAATGTCCAAATAGGAAAAGTATGACAGGAAGTTACACTGAATATTCACTGCTGCAGTGTGCATTTGGACCACTGTTCCATGTTATATTTGTTTTGGAAGAATTTATTTCTTTTGGATTCAAAATACAACACATAACTAAGAAGAATAAACTAGCTGTCTGTAAAGGAAAAAAAATGATGATATTCTCCCCAGCTGAAACACTTAGAACTAGAAAGGTTCCATGAGTAGGTGAGCCAGGAATGAAGAGAGACACTTCCTAAGTCCAGATGTATCACTACCAACTATAAATCCTTAAGGAATACATGCAAATTATATAGATCTAAATCTCATTAAATGGAATGGAAGAATGTAAGATCAATACCTAAATATAAAGTCACAAAACACTGTTGTGCTATCTCCCTTTCAAGATCATCCTTAGTAACAATTTCTCAAAAGAACACTCTAGAAAATTACTTGATATTTTTTTAAGAAAAGCCTAGGACTTCTCCTTCTCAAAAGACACATTACTTAATTTGATGAATCCTAAGGGAGGTGGTGTTTAATTTCCATGGGTAGTTTTTATCCCACCCATGATGGTACAGAATAAAATCTGTGCATGGAAATCATTTCAACATTGTTCAATCTCAAAACCAAAACAACTAGTTTCCCAGTTCTTGAAAATTCTGCCCCATATACTAGAGATTGGGACACATACTTCAATATTATACTTATTGTGAACATACTCCACTCTCGCCACCAAACTCCATCAGTCTGTCTCCAATCACATTACTGCTTGAGCCTACTAATTGTACAAAGAAGATTTTTAGGCAGAAAAATGCAATAGGTTAAGTTCTTTGTTCAATAAGTATTTATTGTCTATTTTGACTCTAATGCCTTGCTAATTGTGGAGGAAGCACAACAGATAAAAGTTCCATCCCACTAAACTTGCCTTTTGGGGAGAATGTTGAACATTACCACTGTTAATAACTTCAAGGATGGAAAGTGCTGGTAGAGAGGATGTCTTAAAGGACAAAACAGGATAGTGTTAGGGTGATAATCAAATGACTCAAGGAAAACAATCTTAAGAACAATTAAGATATATTTGCTGATCAAAAAAGAAGTGTATGCCATGATCAAGAAAAAATATTTATGACAAATGCTGGCCATGTGACTCTTAGGCATAGGTACATAGCTAGCTAGCTTCCCTGAGACTTTAGAAAATAGTGAACTTATCAGCGCTGTTCCTAGAGTTTCCAACCTCTGACCTTCTGTACAGAGTTGGACACGCATTTATGGTGCTTCATTTTTTGGCACCACCTTTTCCACTTGTTATTTTGAGGCTCATCACTGCAAACTTCCTTTAAACGTGAATTTCAAATTTAAGTGTGAAAATTAAAAACAAATTGTAAGAAAAGAAAGGGGTCTCTAAATCAAGAGGCAAACACCTAAAGCAGAATAACAATGGCTCAACTGTATTTTTTCCCACTTGCCTTAAATCTAGCCTGTAATGACATAAATACAATGTTTAAAATGTTTATCAGATGCACTTGACAAGGCTTTAGTTATGCATATCCAAAACTACCTCAAATCCAGCCATTTTCTTACTCAAGATTGAAACTTTTTAACCCTTACCAATTTTCTTTAGTTGCAGCATCATAAGGGGACACTTGACACTTCTTCAGCAAATCATAAGCAAGAAGCTACAAAGATTCTCTATCCCCTGTTAACAGTCAGTGCTTTCTGTTAGCTGTGCACATTCCACGAGTTGAGAATTGGTATTTATTTATGTGTACAGGGGACTAGGAGGAAACACCAGAGTCTCTCTCTTAATTTCTAGGTCAAACATAACTTTCAGCTAACCATTGGTCCAGGGTCAAAACAATGGGAAGCAGAAAGCTGCTTTACAGGAGGTTAGGGGTTCTCCTTGAAAAGGTTCACTCATGGTTATAAAATTAGAGTAGGGAGAATTAAAATGATTATGCTCTAAAAATGACTTAGTAGACGTGACAGGGTTGTTTTTAACCTAAATATTTTTTAAGTACCAAATTTGTCACTCTTCTAAGTTATATGTTACAAACTGTAAAATCTCTTTATTGCAGCCATAAAAGAAATGAAGCACTTTTAGCCAATGCTTTTCAGTAAATCAGGCACTTTGTATTAAATCCACATTTTATTTGCTTATATGGACATTCTTTATTTTGAGTGAATTGATATAAATTGCTGAATCCCAGAAAGATGTTTTCGAGTAGTTCTTGTGCATTTGGGAAGTGGGGTAACAGACCTGGGAAACGGTTAAGGGAAAAAAAGAGAGATAGTGGCAGCTAAAACCTTTTGCTATGCTTGAGTTGAGGGAAGTCGTATTCATTCAGGATGGATGTTTTTAAAGCCACACGCTCCCTCATGATCACTTCTGCCCTCAACTAATCATAGATGCTTTTAATTGCCTTGATTTTAAATATTCACCTATTAAGTTTGCAAATTATTATGTAATTGCATATTAGCTAATGGATGATGGTTAATGATCGGCTATAAAATTAGATTATTAAGAGATAAATGATGTAAGTATTCCATTGACACACTCTCTCTTACTCTCTCTTTCTCTCTCTCTGTCTGTCTCTGTCTCCCTAGTACAGAAAGGGTTTTGATTTTATAGCACTTCATTCTTTGTCATTTTTTCACATTATCAATGAAATAATAGGAAAGGAAATCCCAAGTGAAAAACAACTTTCCTAATATTGTTTCTTATTAGCACCTCACTTAACATTACCTACCTTTTGAACTGTTGAAATCGGTTGCTTTATTTACAGTTGATTTATACTTTTCCTCGGCTTTCTCAAAATGAAGAGTATAAACTGTTACCATAATTTTTTGTCATACTTAAAAGCAACGAGATTCAATGATTACCCATTGTAGGACATTTTCCCTCAGCATAACTAGCAGATTTGAGCAGACAAACATAAACATAGAGAAAGGCAGGTACACAAACCTGAAACCCCAAATCTAGGATTTTACACGGGAGCATATCCAGTAGCCAAAAATATGGCTTAGACACTTTGCTAATGGACTATCAAGTATATCATTGTAATCTAATATAAATCAATTACAACTCAACCACTGCAGTAGTAAAACTGCCATAGGGCAGGGTAGCCTGTTTGAGGCAACAAAGCCTTTCTTGAGTGCTTTGGAACTTTTCCAATCAAAGCTGCAAAATTAAACTATGAAGTCAATTATATTCTTACGCCATTAATGAAAATGCATTTGCACGTGTTTGTTTTGTATATTATTTGCAATAGCAAATATTATACATTGATAATAAATATATTAATACAAATACTTTCTCTGAGTTTCTACATTTCCAAAAACATTGGAATTGGGTAGGTTATAGAACCATATATTTCTCTTACTTTATTCAAGTTCCTGCTAAATAGAAAAGATTCTTAAAATAGAAATCCTGTTTTTAATGGCTCTAAAAACTATCCCTGGCATTATTCAAGTCTTCTGGGGCACAGTTGATTCTTTTATCTTTAATATACCATAATAAAAATAAACCCCAAATCTCTAAATATTGACTAAGCATTTACAGTGTTGGAGGTTCCGAGATGGGCAAAACTGGCAAAATGAAGAAGTAGTCAGCCAGTTAAGGAGATAAGCCATACACATGTAAAACATTTCCAAGAAGATTGTGAGCATCAACTTACAACAATGAGAGATAAAATAACACAATGGCATTTGATTAATTTCCAAATAAATTATATGAAGTGCTGTTGTCACAGGGGGTTCCCTGGAGAGAAGGGAGAATCATAGGAAACCCTGAGTTGGGTCTTTAAAGATGAGACCATTTATCAGACTAGGGGAAGAGACATGTCCCAGGTGAATGAAATCAAAAGGCTAATAAATCCTAAATGCAGGGAGTACCCAGGAGGCAAAGGCCAGCTATTTTTCAAATTTAAGTGGTTTCTAGTGGTAGAGATTAAGTTGTATTAACTCTAATAGTAATGAGTTGATGGCATGAATTCTGTGATGTTGTATAGAAAAAAACTATTTTCTAAGAAAATTATGAAGGATCAATTAGAATCGAGCAAAGAATAGACAGCGTAGTCACTTTACATTTTTTTTTTTTATCAATTTCTTAGAGCTTTAGCATGGCAGGATCTACCAAGTGATAAGAGGAGGATAAATCCTTACTTCTGAAGCTCTACAGTGTTATTTTGATTCTTTGAAAGGCCAAGTGTGAAGCTTCAAGTATATTGATGTCTGTGTAAATTTGCAACTGGTTCAATAGGCTCCCAGTGACCACTGTGTATAACATTTTATGCATTTTAAGATCTAGTTTATCTGTGAAAATACTTCAGTAAGTCAGTGACCATGTGTTGTGAGACAACAAAGGTCTAGAAAGTTGGAGTTTGTGGTAACAATACAAATGATGTTCTTGGAGCAAATAAAAGCTTCGAAGTGGATCTAAATAAATATATCTGGGCACAATGAGTCTAGTGGTGACTTGGGGAAAGTTGAAATGAAGCAAGTTTTCTTCTGTAGTCAGGGATAAAGTTCCATGTATCTGTGGAGAACAGCTGACTTTTAATAAAGAGCTTAAATAGTGGTGCTTATCAGGAAAACTTCTGCTTGGAGAATATGGAAAGGACCCTGCTCACACAACATCTTTCCCCATCTCCTGACACTCCCTTGCTGGTACTGAGTCTTTTAGAAAGAGTATTAGTGCTTGACCTGTGACTCTCCACATTCTGATCATCAGACTTGACATGCTCTTAATGATGCCATGAATAAAATGAGAGAATCCCCCTGCCAGTGTCAGAAGCATGCTGCTCAACCATAAAGACATAAAACAAAACAGCTTCACTTGGAAAGCTGAGTGGGCCTGTGGTGTTCTTCAGGATTTTGACTACTCCAACTGAAAGGGCATCCCCACGGTAACTTCAAGGCTGCAGGCCTATGGCTCACCCACCCACACACACACCTAGGAGCTGGAACTGGAATGATTGCTCATCTTTGTGGTCTTGAACCTTGAAAGCGTACAGTAAATGTGTTACCCCAACCATGCACATGGACAAATGGTTGCCAAGCTCCCCTCAGTCGTAGAGGTGGCAGTGAGAAGACTCACATGATGCTAAGAAATTCAAACATGGGAACAGATGAGAAAGCATGTTTGTAGAATAGGAATCAGGACCAGAATAAAACAGAGAGAAAAGTTCAAGGATAAAGAGAAACTGTTTCTAATGAGATATGTGAAGAAGACTTTAACCTTCCAATAGGCACTAAAACCATCAAATACTTACTGAGCAAAAGTTTTGTAAAATTATAAAGTGTTGTGTTTAGAGGATGTATTGATGGTGATAGAAAATTTAAAATACTTTTAATTTTAGTAATCATTAACATAAATCACATAAAATATTAAATAAGCATTTTGAATTAACAGGAAACGAGACTAACTAATATTAATCAATAAAGACATATGCTTAAAACTTCTTCAAATTAGATTAACAGTTATGTAAGTTAAGAAGGGCAGAAAACAGATTACCAATATATTATGATTAATATCCTTAGGGACTAGTTCTTGTAACTTACATGCATGGAAATATCCAATATTATCTATAATCCTGAGAGGCTTGATATGAATTTGGTCCATTTTCATGATAACAATACTGAGGCAAAGAAAATTTGACTTAGTAAACATCACTTAACTAAAGATTAGAAACTAAGATGAGAAGAAATAAGCCATATGTACTATGTCTCAGGTTGGTGAAACCTACCTGTGTGGACCCTCAATTCATCTCAAAGGAGTGGAAGAAGGGAAAAGGAAGCAGATGAAAAGGCCAATTCTTTTTAAATATTCTGAATTATTATATTTAATGTACTGTGCTTGTAAACTTCTAAGATGCCCACTGTATTTGACATGCCTTTCATACAAATAACTTACATGTCATTATAACAATATATTAAGAACATACTGAATAGTGAAGTGGAATGGCTTATAACTGAAACAATCATAAGAGCTGGGTGCTCTTGAGCATTTATATTGAACCAGGCACATTGTGAAGGCCAGTGTATGCATACACTTGTGTTAACACTAAGAAGAGATAGCTAATTTCATCAACAAAGCTTGGAATTAAGAACCATATAGACGTTATTCTATTTAGAGTCTGTGTTAGTACTCACAACTTTTCAAAAATAAGCTCAAATGTAGAATGTTGACAGCAAACTAGTTTTTGTTTGTTTGTTTGTTTGTTTCTAGTTTTCATTGATATACTTAGAGTATACTGTTGGTTTGCAGGTGAGGAACCTGAGGGACTTGTATAAATCCACTGACCTAGGAAATGAAGGAAAGATTATTTGAAATCTTCTAATCAGGCCCTCAATCACCAGTAACTGTACAATAAACGTCTATGGAATGTATGCATGCATGAATGAGCATACTGGGGAGAGGCGGGCATGTAAAGAGGATATTACAGGACTGGCAAGACTGATCACTGGATAAAAGCACTTGCCACAATGCCTAATTACCTGAGTTCAATCCCTGAGACCTACCTGGTAGAAGGAGAGAACCAGTTCCCACAAGTTATCCTAAGATGTTCATATATATGATCTGATATAGTCACACCACCCACCCATCCACACATACACACAAATACACAAATGTACCGTTCTTTTTCAAAAGAAGACTCTAGGTAGAAATTGGAGACAAGGAACATTTGAAAGTCTGTGATATAACAGAGCAAGAGTATTCAGCATGAGGGAAGTTTGAGGGAGTATAAGGTATGCAAAAGAAAAAAGAAGTTCATTACAGGAAGCCCTCACATTAGAGGAAGGCCATTTTCTTTTAATCATAAGCAGCAATTAATGTAAAAATGAGAACTCTGAAATATCAGAGATCACACTGAGAAAATTAAAACAGCATTAAAGCAGATTCACCTTGAAGTTGGGGAAACTTATTATGTAAGTGGGCAAAGATAATAGGAGAAAAATTCTCATCACATGACACCATGATCAAAGCGGCTATGGTACCTCTAAGCTACAGCTTTCCCAGATTTCTGTGCTCTGAGCACATTCCCTGTTCTGCTCCACATTACTGTTTCTCCCTATGGGACAAGTGAGAGTTTGAATTTAGACAGGTCCCCAAGAGGGAACTCTCACATGAAAACTTCTGTGCACTGAGCAGAGAAGGTGACAGCAGAGAGGAAAGATAGCTAATGGCTCTGACTGTAGAATGTGAAAAGGACCATGAGACTTCAGATACAAGGCTATTGGTGGACTAGGTATAAATTAGCAATCACTTAGATTTGCAGTAATTCCAATATAGAGTTAGGTCGCGCTTTCCAGGTCCTCACATTGGTGAGAATATTGCTGGGTGTCACTTACTAAGGGTATGGCACAGTGTCTGATATAAAATAAATATGCATACTGTAGCATATCTAGGGTTCTGTTACAGTGACACAACTGCAGTAGTCAGAGAGTGTCTCTTCTGCATCCTCATAATAAAGCAATGAGCATCAAGGGAGATGTTCGAAAATCCGAGTCACGGTAGATTAAGAAGGTGAACCAAATGCTGAAAGTGAAAGCAGGCTTTACATAGGTTCCTCAATGAGGGTGCAATAAAATGCAGATGGTTATCCACAGAGAAAGAAAATGTTAGGGTAACAACTAACTTTTAGGTAACAGAGAGGAATAAGGTCTGGGCTTATGGGAGGGCTGACTGATGGAAACGAAGTTCTATCCTTGGAATAGAGCCACTCATGAGGTGGCAAGCCTTGAGGACCGTGGACCAAGGTCAGGAAGCAGTCTACAGAGAAAGAAACAAAAGGAGAAAGCATAAGATCTTTCAGCAACTGTGATAGCTGTCTCAGGGAAGGTGGAATTATGAGGTTGGGGCCAGAGGGAACAAGCGCTTGGCTGGACACTGGAGAGTGGAAGAGCTAAAAGACTGTGACACAGGAGGAGTAAGGAAGGGATTTTGAACCAAGAAGATAACAAGGGAGCCATGGATGTCAAAGAACTCAACTAAGAACAAGGGGAAGAGGCCAATGGAGGTGAAAAGAATAAGAACCATCTTTCAAGATATCCAAGGGAGTTACAATGTGATAAATGCTTCCCACCTCTGCAGGGCAGATTCATCCCTTAAGTCATAAGGAATATAGTTGTCAAATATGTGACTGAAGGTCAGATTTCTCCACAGGACCTCCCTATAATATCTCTTTGAATATTAAGATTATTGTTCAATTCCAAACAGAGTTCTCCATCTACCTATACCTGTAATATTGACAAAAGTAAGTATACACAGTGCTTTACATAACCTTGACTAAATTTCACAACAAATGTGTGACTGGTCTCATTGACATAAAAATGCTAAAAGTCAAAGAGATAAGACAGATTTCCAGCTAGTATGTGACACTGAGATAACGTTTACATCCAGTTTTACCTAAATAAAATTTGAGAATTTTTGTTTTCTCCTGAACTCAACAATCACGTCTCCTATACTCTTAGAATAGAAAATATATCAAATTAAGAAAACAGCTATAGTCTAAACAATTATTTAATTTAACTCATACTTTAAAGTATGTGTTAATGTACATATTAGGACTAAAATGTTTTAAATGACCACATAAAATTAAAGTTATGATCTAAAGTAACAACAGTTCAGTATAAGTAATGTGGGCAGTTAATGGACCTTTTCAGTATTTTATAAACCTCTGTGATATAAAAGAACCTATAAAATAACAACGAACAAAAGAATATATGTAAATAGAAATGCACAATAAAATGAATATAAAATAATCAAATTACCTAATTGTTAAATATGTATGACCAGCTTGGAAATTACTGATGTCTTAAACATAAAAGTATGTGGGAATCTATAAAACTCCATGTTAATTAGCTGGTATCTTACTGAAATTGCCTTAATTTATATTATTTACATTGGTATTCTAAACTGTTTGGCAATATTCAATATATATTCATGAAAATAGTATAATCTTGTGATGTCTCATCATCTCCTCCAATTCCATGTGAATATAATATTAGAATAATATTTTATAATTGAAAAATGTTTACCACAGATGAAAATGATATCACAGCTAACACATTTATATCCCCTATAAAATAGAAATTACTTTGGCAAAGGAATTGTAATCACATTAAAGTATAAAAAATTAAATGTAATGTCATAAAACCTTCATGAAAGAAATGAATGAAACTACAGCCTTCATCATCCATATACGAGGAGACGATGTCATTAAAAACAGTTATTTCCACAGTAGAAGGACACATGCAACACAGAGTTCTCATTTTCAAAATATTCTTACATGAGAGGAAAGTCAATTGTACTTTGTGAATTTTTATTGAATTACTCTAATAGAAGAATCAGATTTAGTCTAACCAAATGGACTCTTCCTTAAAATTACCAACTCCTTGAGAAATTCCTAGTGGGTTTTGTCAAATATTTAGATCAGAATCTCATCTGCTAACAGGTTTTTCAAAATTCAAAAATATGACTCACTTAAGCCTACACTTATCAAATCTTAAAAAAAGAAAAACATCATTGTATCAGAAACTTCAGTTACCTACTGCATTGAAAGGTCTATGGGGTATTCCCCTCCATGAGCATCCTGACACAATGATTTGACTTGCCATAGAAACACCTGCAAATAGAGATGCTCCACTTTACATTTCAAATGCTTATATCAGTCTATGGCTCAAATGTGAATGAAAACATACGCTTTAGGAGTATAATTTCTATTGATCTAGTTTTAACTGTGAACTGGCTGTGTATGTTTAGCATGAGTACATCATTTAGAAGTTTATTCTAAGTAGTGAATGAGAGGAACACCTTCAAGGTTTGAAGACTCTGCTACTTTTCTTTTATCGTACATACAGACTGTGATGTGTGTAGCTAGACACAGGGCTAAATGAAATTTGTCTAAAACAAATGGTTTTTGGATCATTTTGAATAGGTTTACTATCTTAGAACTAATTCCAGTTGTTTTATAATAATTCTGCATTATGTCTGTGGACATTAATAAAATCAGACAAACCCAGAGGCTTAGGAGTATACCTTTATATATATATATATATTTTTTTTTTCTTGAAAAATGTGGGTGGAACTTTTCTGAAAGAAAAAAAAAATCAAGAATTGAAAGTAGACCAATTGTGGTGTTTCCCACTGCTGCCCATGTGACAGTGCTGTGGGTAGCTTTCCACCCTCCTTTGATAGAAGGGTTAACCCTAGGCTTGTTTTCTGAGCAGTTTCAAACAAATTACACAGCTCCTAGAGTCTGTTTTCCAAAGCGGCTCCAGAGCAGGAAATTCTCTCACCGCCTCCCACCTCCATCTTCCTGCCTCACCTTTGAGGCTTTCAGTCCACTGGACAGGGACAGATCACAGACAATGTCTGCTCAGGTTGACCAATCTCTGAGGCGGGTTTTTTTCCTCCTTCAAGATACTGCATGTTAACAGCTGGAGGGTCTTCAATCAGCTCTGCTTTGATCTCTGCTGGAACTATAATTATTTAACATTGTTACATGGATTTCTATAATCCACCCCACCATTAAATCCTTTTTACACCCTCATCTTCTGAGGCCTAATCTGCATGTGAACACTGAGTCTGTCTTCTCTGATGGTCTCATCAGGAGCCTGCATTCTCCTAACTCTTCACTGGTGGTTTCTCTTCTCTTTTCTACTCTAATGAAATCATTTTCTTACAAATTGAAATGGGCAAAAATGTTGTATGCCTTTGCTGTACTTTTGAGAGCTCTGTTAAGCTCTTACACCAGTATCTTCCACTATTCCTAGGATACCCCCACCCAGTTTTATGGAATTCATTTTCAAGAAGAACGTATATCAAACAGTGATAAGCACATATTTGACTCTTTTCAAAAGGATTTTCTATGAAAATATCCCAAATACAAAGCAACAAATGCAGAAAGGCTGGGGAACTCAGCAATAATTTGTACTTTTAAAATTTCCTCTTTGGGAAGTAAGTTGAGCAAATATGAATGGACCATAAAACTAAACAATAGGAGACCCTCTGAGAACAAGTTCTTAAGAAACTATTGTGGAGAACATATAAAGAGGTCTGTGGAAGATAGGTCCCAAGAGAAAGAAGAGGCAAGAGAAATAAGAAGGCAGCTGTGGAAATCTAAGGGGGGGGCCTCTCAAAGTCAAAATGGAACAGTCCAAAGAACAGTGTCCCAGGACAGGCCATTGGTGTGTAATTTCCTAATCCTGACACGCACAAGCATCACAATATCCAAGACAACCAGCGGATTTCTTCCCATGTGTTGGTGGAGCTTAGTTCCTCTACTATTCAATCATAGACTCTGAGGAAAATACAGAATTCTGATAAGAAAACAAGGACAATATGAGGTGTGGTCATTTCCATAGTTTTCACTGTAGAAAGAGAAAAGTAAATGGAAGCATTTTAAAATAATTTACTTTTTAGGTATATGCATGTCTGTCTGAATGTATACCATATACACCCTCTCTCTGGAGGCCAAAAGAAACTTTCAGAACCTTTGCAGTTAGACTAATATAGGTGGTTGTAGGTTGCCTGACTTGAATGTAGGGAGCTGAACCTCAGTCCTCTGCGAGAGTAGCCAATGAGAGTAGCAAGTGACCTTAACTACTAAATCACCTCAGGTCCTTAAAGCAATCTTTTAAAAAGTTTAAATTTCTCATCAATTTCCCTCATCAAGTGAAGAATATCTCCTGGCTGACATGGGACTATTCCTTACACTTATGTATGCATATGGAAATAAAGAGACCAGAGAGTGCATCGCCAGTATTTTCAACAAAAGTTACAGACACAACTAAATGAGGAAAGGTTATTTTCCCTCATTGTTCCAGAGTGGTCAGTTAGTGGTAGATTGACCCCATGGACTTGGACTTCACTTCATGGCTGTGCGAGCATTGGGAGAAGTATGGCTTTTGAGAGCAGAAACAGAGTAGCCTTGGGGTTTGGTCAGGATTTGTCACAGCTCCAAGGACACAGCTCAAGTGACCCATCTACCAGCTCTTGCCTTATACCATTCCACTAGTGCTCATATTTCGACTCCATCAATGCATTAAAGCTCACATTGGGTCAGCAACCTTTTGATCTAGCTGTCTCTGGAAATCTTCTCAAGGACACATAGAGATGTGCCTTATCAGTCACATAGGTATTTCTCAGTCACATCAAGTTTGAAACCAAACAAGAAATCATTTGCTAGTTAGCTTGCTTACAAATAAATGGATGATCTTTCTGCCTGGAATTCAGTCTGCTGTTCCATTAAAAATCCTCTTTACAGCAACAATACCACTGTTATTACAGTAAAGGTTAAGCATACCTTCTCTTTCCTTGAAGGATCTACTATAATTTTTAAAACATTGAAACATTTTTTTAAATGCAAAGTCATCTTTGAAAAGAAAACTTACTGTTTTCTTTTTACTTAACTTTGAAACACTGAAGACTCTAGTTTCCATGTAACTCAATAATTTTGCTTCTGTTATATTTTCTATCATGTTTTCTTTTATCTACTCCAATGATTTTTATCTTATTTTCTATTTCATATTTACTATGTTATCACAATCCCATTGTGGAACAAAGCTGAACATAAACAGAAAATTACTGAATTATTTTTCAACTAAAATATTGCAATTCCTCAAATTCATCTGAAGTGTTGGAGTAAATTCTGCCTTAATATAGTCAAGAAAGTTATGACTCTAATTTTCAAAACAAAACAAATATGAGTATACTCATTATTTCTCTGGCATTCAGTACTTAAAGAAATTGAGTGGAGAAGATAAAGATTGGAGATAAATTTAGACAGATATCTACAGATAAAAGTGGAAATAATGATCATTATTATTTTATGCTGCCATCATTGGCATGGAATTTGCTCCAGAAGTCACTTTTCCACACAACCCTCCAGGTATGTAGCTCCCCCATTTGTAAGTGAGAAAGCTGCTGGGCAAAATGATTCAGTTATCTACTCAATTATAGAAAATTCCCAGATCAGGCAAGTCTCAAATTTTAGAGACAAGAAATGGAGTAACAGAGATCTAGAAATCATGAAGTAGATAACAGCACCGACTCAAAAACTTGAGAAATAGGCTATATCAATAAAACCCATATAAACTATGAGTAGAAGATCACACCTATACTCCCAGTACTCAAAAGGCTAATAAGTTCAAGGCCAGAATGGGCTAACTGGGTGAGTTTGAGGAGACTTTCTCTCAAAAATTAATAAAGACAAATAAAGAAAAAAATTGTTATGATTAATTTAACTCGACAATTTCATTACTAGAAATACATAGGAGGCTGGCCACTGGGTATATCTATGAGGGATTATGTTGCCTGTGTACATGCATGTTTGGGAAATATTATTTTGAGTGGGTTCACTGGCATGGGACAACCTATTTTAACCATTCACTGGGCAAGGATCCAAGACTAAATCAATTATAAAAAGAGTGAGTTGACCACTGGCATTAATCAGTTTTTGCTTTCTGATTGTGAATGGAATGTGGCAAGCGGCTTCAAACTCCTCCACTTCCCTGCTTTGAAACACTGTACTTCAAACTGGAACTTAAACTAAGCCATTTCTTCCTGGAATTTCTTTTGCCAGAATATTTTATCACAGCAACAAGAAAAGACACTAAGATAGAATGAAAACACACATACACACGCACACACACACACAGTCACACACATACATATTCACAAGCACACACACTTACACACAAACACACATCCATATGCAAATAAGTCTCCCTTATTCCATTCTTTTCCAGTATCAGAGACCTTGAGATCAAGGCAAACTAATTTCAGTAAAATTACAAAAGGTCACATTTATAGGCTATATGCTCTTTGAGGAGTAGATGGTCCTAGGTCTAATTATCAGAAGTCAAGGCAAGAACAATATCATAAGAACTGACTGAGTGGGTATGATGGTTTGAATAGAAATGGCCCCCATAGACTCATCTATGTGAATTCTTGGTGACCAGAGACTGGCACTATGGTTAGAGTACGTATGACCTTGCTGGAGGAAGTGTGTCATAGTGGGTAGATGTTGAGGATTCATTCTCCCAAGTCAGGCTAGTGTCTCTCTTTTTTTTTCTGCCTGCTGATCTGGACCCAGAAATCTCAGCTTCCTCTCCAGCCCCATATTTGCCTCCATCCCGCCATGCTTTCCACCACTGAATCTGTAACCCAGCCCCAATTAAATGTTTTCCTTTGTAAGAGTTAGCATGGTCATCATGTCTCTTTACAGTATACAACCCTAGTTAAGACAAAGGAAAGACACCGAGCATATCTTCAGTGCTATAACCTTCATATGTAAGAGACCTGGCACACAGAAATCTCTTCATTGACAGCTAGAGATGGACAATGGAAGGCCAAAAATTCTCCAGGAAATAAAACCTGTTTAGGAGCAAGGCTTTATAGCACCAATGTTAATTCTAGACATTGGTTTTGATCAAATATCTAGGAGAATATCACCCTGGGAAAAATGTTTTAAGAACTATGATTTAGTATTTTTAACTCTATCAAACTTTTATTTGAATGGTTTAGGATATAAAAAAAAAATCCGACTGTCAGGAAGCCCAATTTTCCAGACATATCTGGAATGATACAAAGTCCCCCAGACCCCCAAAAAAGCTAGAAGTGTTTCTAATTCCAAGAACACTGAAATTAAGTTGAAAATTTCCATGCATTTTTGTAACAATTATTGTAATTTTATTTATTTCACAGTAGTGAAATATTGGATAATTCATCTATCTTTGCCATTTCAGTGTTTCTTTTTAAAACTGAAGAACAAGTAAAATCCAGAAGGTTTTGCTAACTAACCTCCTATACTTTATTTATGAAATATGTTAGTATTCATTGTATTAATTATGATTTACAAATAATGAATGTTAGCCTAAAGCTGTATGAGTTCCTAAAATAATTTCCTCACATTTTCAGAAAAAAATCCTGCTTTATTGAAAATTAATTTTGTCACATAATTATAATTATAGTTTTACATGAATGAATGATTTGGATTGCCCTGTCTTATGCATCACATCACTCATAAGAGTACGGGTAGCTGCTATGGGGAAGACATTTACTCCTAAATTTAAACAAAGATGTAGATAAAATCATTCCATTTCATAATCTGAAATGATTAAAACTATTTGTTTTTTTGTTGGTCAAAATGAAAAAAAAGCTCTTTAATAAAATAAATATCTTCAATTTTTTCATATAACATGAAGGACATTGCTTTTATTCAGGTAAAGAAAAACACAGTTTCATGTACATGTGCATATACGCCCTTATCCTGTTCCTCTGAATACCTCTGATACCCACAAGACAAAGGGCTCCTAAAACCCTGTGTAAGTCCCTTGTTAATATTTGTCTTATACTCTTCTAATATAAGGGCCACTTAAATAACTTCTATAACAAGAAGGCAGTTTTAAGATGATTTGTTCTCTTCCATTACAGTATTAGAAATGTTGGCCTATGATTTTTAAAAAATATTTCATTTACTATTCTATTAAGTAACTGTTGCTTTAATCACATTACTATAATTACTGTTCACAAGCTAAGGTCTCTCTCTCTCTCTCTCTCTCTCTCTCTCTTACACACACACACACACACACACACACACACACACACACACATCAATTTACAGGATAATGTGAAGCACCCTGGGATGAAAAATATGGTAGTATTCTAGAGTAAACTCTAATTTAAAGGGAAAATGGGGGAGAGGTCACAGTAAGAAAGACTTTGAAGACAGAACATGTTTGCTTTTCTATTCCCTTTTGGCTTGCTATTTTTTCCTCATAATTGTTTTGAAATAAAAAACAAAATAAAATACCGGACAGCTAAACAATGGGCAGTTTATTAAAAACATATCCTACAAATTGATGCTATCAGTGTCATATACTTATCTTTCTATCATGTAGCTACAACCCACTGTAAGAAATGACATGCTTCCACTCTTACTAGAATACACTTGTTGATATTATATATACTTCCTATTACAAACTGTGTTTACAAATGTACCAATGTTGACTACTATGAAAACGTTAACACAGAAATACAAACAAACAAAATATTTCATTAAAATTTCATCCAAACAGGAATGTTTATGGCTTTATACATAGGGAATTAGTTGATGTACGTGGTCACCTTTGTATTAGCATCAAGAGAAAAACAATAATCTTTGGTTATTTATGCATTACTCATATATCAACTTATTCTTAAGGGCCATTACATTCTTTAAGTTGTTTTCTTATATGTAACACTACACTAACCTTCTGGAATCAAGAGCATGCAATATTTTGTATTTAAATCCATCTAAAAATAAGATCTGTTGGAATTTTGCCCAAAATTTCAAGGTCAAATTCTCCCCACTGAACTCCCCATCTTTGTCCTTTTTAAATTCTCCAAGGGACCCCACAAACCAGCCTTACTTTCAAATGCCACACACCATTAGCCTAGAACCAGAAGCCCTGCTCGCAATTTGATTTCTAGATAACACCCTAAGTTACAATTAGATTTCGTCACAATTCCTTTTTTTTTTTTTGTTTCTTTATTTTTTACCAATCCTATCTGTTTATTTTTGTAGTTTGCAAATAGAAAATCTTTTCAACAAGCATCCATGTGACTACATATGGACTCCCTGTGCAGCTTACAGATATATTTTCTTTTCTCTATCAGAGTTCTCATTCATGAAGACTAGGAAGTTAGTCCCTTTATGGGCTGGTCTCTCAGGAGTGTCTACACAGGCTGGATGGCATCATGTTAAGCACACATGCTGGAATTCTATTTCACTTTTAAAATTTATCAAAGTCTATTCAAGTGGGTCCACTACAAGAGTATCTATCACTACATTGCTGCATGTATAACCTCACTGAGGTCACATCTTTCTATCAGCACCAGCTGTCCTTTTCCATCCTCCCTTCAGGAAAACATCCATTAACATCTTCACAAACATTCGTATTTGTTGGCACTAAAGGACCTTCTTCCATTCCTGTTACCATTTGCAACCTGGATACTCCTCTACCACTGCAACCACAACCTTGTACTTCATTCATCAATTCTGTGTTATCCTTTGTGGCTTGTGCTTTGTTTCAAGTCTATTACCTTTTATCTGGAGTCTTGTGCAGAGTTCTTCTACAAGAACTAGCTAAATTAATGAATTAGTGTAAGTCTGCAATGTGTGAGGGAAGAAAAGTATATCTTGTTACATATATGTCAACTTTATTCACGATTAAATGAGCCATGAGTCCAAGTAGCTCTCTCAGAACAAGGTTTGAAACCTATTATAAAGGCAAACATATAACCACCAAGATCCATGGTGCTCTTGTCATTTTAAAAAGATAACAAAAATATATATTAAAAAAACCAGTGATTATCTGCTTATATGATAGAACATATAATTTCTAATCCATTTCAAGTATCTACCCCATTATATTATAATACAATATCACCAAATCTTTATTAATTACAATGAAATTATAACATTCAGAAACTCATATAATAGCAAACCAATGTTATTATGAAATTAAGGTGGAAATTATAAAATTTAGAATAAAAGAAATGTAGCCAAAGCCAGTGCAGGGGCAAGAAATAAAAATCAGCTCTAAAATAATTAACAATTCATTCAAAATAGGTAATATAGGAACAAATTCTTATGTTAAATTAAATATAATAATTTATGCATATATGTGGAACATAATCCTAAATTCCAAAATGTAAGAATTTTTTTTTAGACAGAGATAAAAAGTAATGAATGACTTTACCAGTGAACACATATTTTTAAAGAAGTCCAAATATTCACCAAGAATACATGGTAATATATAGTTGTTTATTATACTTGGTCACATGTACTCACTTTTTGCCTTTCACTTAATTCTATCTTATTCTCCTAGTGAAAATAACAAATATCTACATGCCACTAAAATTACGATCTCAATTCTGACAGTTCTCCACTGTGGAACTCAGGCATGATTTCTAGCTTCTCAAAAGAGGATTCTGTTTTCCTGAACTCTGAATTTTTTGTCTCCTTGAGAACTCTTCTGCTGAGACTTCTCATGGCCCTTCAAGTTTCAGAACACCTATATTTTAGTGATGCTTGTTTCTCAAAGGCTTTCTTCCTTCTTCCTTCTTTCCTTCATTCTTTCCTTACTTTATTATTTCCTTTATTCTTTCCTTCCCTTTCCTTTCTTCCTTCCTCATTTCTTTCTTGCTTTCTTTTTCCTTTCTTTCTTTCTTTCTTTCTTTCTTTCTTTCTTTCTTTCTTTCTTTCATTTTGATTAAACAATGCATCTAGTTTGAAGACACTCCAATTGTTTAAGTAACATTTAGTTAACTATACAGCAAGCAGTACTGCCTGGCATATTAGTGACTTCTTACACAACTCCATTCTACTTATGTGCTCCTCTGTGTTATTCCCCACATTCGGGGTGGATATACTTAGGGCAACCATATCAAAGGCCCTAAACCTTGAAGCTTAAGTACAACATTGCTTATTCTCGCAGTTTTAAAAGACAGATGTTCACAACAAGGCACTGGCAGGGTTAGTTTTCACTAAGAGCTACATCCCATGAGTCCCCTTTAGCTTTTCTTGGTGTACTAGCTATTCTTAGCATTATCTATCTTATAAAAGTGCCACCTTCATCTCTCCTTTTATCATATGATACATATTTGTAGTGTGTGTATGAGTGTTTGTATATGTGTCTCTGTGTTTGTATGCCTGTTTGTTCCCTCTGCCCATCTGTCTCTATAGTTATACTTCTTAAAAGGACATAGACTAGCCTACTATGACCACTTCATCAACTATCCATTTCCACAATAATCCTCTTCCTAAAGGTCACTGCATTTCTGAGTCTTGGAGTGGGGAGTCAGAACTCAGCTAACAAGAGCATGAATGTGTAAATTTTATATGTGGGTAAGAATTATAGATCACTTAAATAATTCTACTGCAAGAGTAAAATAGAAAACCCAACATTGATGGCAGAGTATAAAACACCAAGAAGGAATTTTTTATCATATATTCCAGGAACTAAATATAAGTATGAAATTTAAAACTATATTTGTTTTCTAGTGGTGCATTTTAGAAAAAGGTCCTTGCCAAAAAAATTGCCTAAAGAAAATTAAATTTGGATTCCTTATCCTTTAATTTGAATTTCTCAATGAAACCTGTGTAAACACATTAGGTGCTAGACAACTCTAAAATAATTCATTAGCTAAATATTCTTAATTTGCATTCTCATACAGCTATGGTACAAACTATAATAGTAAGTAAATGTTTATGTAGTTCTTCATAGTTTGTTAAAGTGTCTTTATAAACCATCATGCAACCTCTTTACCCTTTTATTTTAAATTTATTCATGTCCTAATTCTGTGTGAGAGTGCAAGCTGGCATGAGCAGAAAAGATCAAGAGAACACTCACATCATGTTGCTGTGGCATTGTGTGCCGCAGAGTCAGGGTTTCATCCTTAATCCGATACATCCACTTAACTACATTCCAGAAGGGTTATTTTTGCCCCCTCTTGTTTCATGGAAGACTCAAAAGTCTGCAGGAATTTTTGACATGTTGTAACAATATTTTTCTAAGACCCCCTATACATATAGTTCTCTCTCTCTCTCTGTCTGTCTCTCTGTCTCTCTGTCTCTCTGTCTCTCTCTCTCTCTCTCTCTCTCTCTCTCTCTCTCTCTCTCTCTCTCTCTCTCTCTCTCTCTCTCTCTCTCTCTCTCTCTCTCTCTCTCTCTCTCTCTTCCCTTGCCTCATTTTCATATGGACACAAAGCCTTGGGATAAAATGATGGTTCATTATAGTGGTACAGCACTCTTATCTTCATCCGGCAAGAGTCATTTCCTTCCAAAGATTGAAATGCAAATGTGAAAATTAATGATAACTGCATTATCTGATAGCAGAGATAATACCAATTCACTGTCAGCGTAACACACAGTCATTCTACGATTTCCTCTGCTTTGCACAATATTCTTCTTACTGTCAGACTATATCTATGGTTAACTATGTTTCATAGGTGTCTGTTAATTTACTTCAAATGGCATTTCCCAGATCTTATATCTACCACATTTTCCCAATCAAAAAGAAAACGAAATCAGAACTGTAATCTTCAAGCCCTTCTTTGGACTCCAAAAGAGGTGGGGTTGGAGGGAGACCTATAGCATTAAGTGTGTGCTTCTGTCTCACAGGGGTCTCGTAGCTACCATTCCACTTTATGCAAAACAGTTTCCATCTTGCTAGGTTTATTTAGCACACAAAGCAGAAAGTGCCTAATCACTTTCATACATCCAAAGTACTGAACAAAAGCCTAAGAAGTAACTAACTAAGAATTTCCTAAACAATACTTAGTCTGTGTGCAACAAGTACACACATTTGGTTTTATCCTATGCAATTATTTTTGACAATGTATTTACACTAAAAAATCTTTATCTTAATTATGTTTTAAGTCAGGTAGACTAGAGCAGAGTAAACATAATCTTATGATGTTGTGTTGCAGAACAAGATCATTTTGCAAAATTAATTCACTGCACTAATGTTTAATGAAGAATTCTTTGAGAAGCATTTTGTAACAGCTACCAAGGCACAATGCCAAAATGACAGTAAATTCAATATTAAGAGTGACTTTGTATGTGCTTCTGATACACTGAGCTCCATGCTTTACATGTAAAATCTCATTAATGAGGTAGTTCTTATTGGCCTGATTTATAAGCACTAACTCCATAGTAGTACTATCTTGCTCTAAGTCATATGATTACTTTTAGCAAGCCAGCCAAGGAAACCACAGAGAAATTAACTTTGTTATACAGTTCATGACAGTACCTCAAAAATGACTTACCTGCAATGAACAGCAGGAAGTTTTTATGTTTTAGGATATAATTTTAAAAAGTAATATTTTTATTTATTGACTTGTCAATTCAGGACTGGATTTCTTACTTCATTTTATTTATATGATAAAAGCTTTAATACATAAGTATAAGATCTATTTACATAAAAGTTGTATCAAAGAAAGCAATTAGTGGTTTCCTCAAAAATTCTATCTGTATATGTGTACATGAATACACATTATTTAAAAACTTGCATTTAGATGCAAGTTATGATAATATCCACTAAATCATATAAAAAGAAACCAATTATTCACTATTTGCAAGTATGAAAAGAAGCCAAGTTGTAAGAATGTAATCCAGAATGGTGGCATTTTATATTGATTTAAGTAACGTGATTTTCACAGTACGTCTGTCACAGTGATGACAATGGATTTATAAGAATTTCACTGAACCTTGCTATAAAGTTCCTAAATCCAAGTACATAAATCAATACTGCAGATTGGCCTTGGAAAGCAGCTCTGAAACATTTTTATGAGAAAGACAATGATATAGGCAGTATTTCCAAAATAAGATCAATATTTTAACCATGGACTGGTCTGAGGGGACCACATTTACAATATTTCTCAAGGGCCTATATGCAGGTAGAAAATTTTCAGCACTTAACTCTCCTGAGCATGGTGTTGAACAACCAGCACAGGTTATCTCTTTCAAAGTTTATCTTCCTAAAAACATCACTAAGCACTTACTATTAAACCTATTTCAGAGATAAAGAAACTGAGGATTTTCTGCTTCACATGCCAACATCCTGAGGCCATAAATATCACCATTATCTTAGGTCTGTCTAACTCTAAACTGTGTAAACACAGAGTTCTTGGGCATAGACTGTGCTCTATTTTGAAGGATAAAGGATGCTTAATTATGGCTTGAGTGAACAGTCTGTGATCACTTCAAGAAGGTGGTGCCCTGAGAAGAGCCTGCAGACAGTGTCATGCATGCTGGAGTTCTTCTTCACCACCATAGCACAATAAACGTCTGTCAAAGGATTAAATGTGTAAGAACGTAAAATGAAGGACTTGAGACTCAGCCAAAGTACACAACTCGTGAGGCTCAGGAAGAAGAGACACTTCTTTGGAAGAAGACAATGTAAAACCAAACAGGTAAATTCTGGAATAAATATAAGAGGCAAGCACTACATGATACATTCCAGCAGGAGTGTCAGGAGAATGTCTTTAAAAAGCAAAGAAAACAGCATACTTGAAAAATTAGATATATGAAATGCGGAAACGATGAGGTAATGACTTTTATTTTGGCCTTTCTAAAAGCATACTTCTAGCTTTCCAAATGTATTCATGAAGCCAATGATTCATGTTGCTTACATAAGAGTTACAAACATTTAAACACTGAAGAATTCCACATCCTAGCTACTTACAACACTATTTCCTTTTATTGTTTAGGCTCCCTTTAGAAGTTAGCCAAGGTGTGAATAGTTATGTACCTTTTCCCTAAAAGACAAACAAAGGATAACTTTCTTCAGTGGAAGAATTTGCATTTGATAAAAATAGAATCTTTGTGACAGGGTTGATGCATTATTGAACTAAGCCATCAAGGAAGGTTGTTCAGTCATCGTCCATCAAACTCCTTAAAAATAAGATAAGTCCTGATCCATCTTAAAGGATATCAGTATTATGTTTTAAATTCCTTAGATAATTTCTACATCCTTTGATTCTGTTCTATTTTTAGAGAAAAATGTCATTCTAAGAATGTAGTTATGAGACCTGGAAATCAACCTGGCTCAGTACTAGATGTCTCAAAAAATGATCTATGATAAACTGAGATATATAGTTTATAATATATAGTGTATAAATATTTAGAACAACTTAGCTTTATCCTTCAGGGACTGATATACTCTATGGAGCCTTTAGAAACTCTTTGAGACCTGACAAATGCAAAGCTGTAACAAAGACATCTTTAGCGTCTCATGAGTATGATCTGATGTAGTTTTGTAGGATTGTTAATGTTTTTTAGGGTTTACAGATGAATATGTAGACCCACAAAAATAACTTAAGCAGTGTTCCACAAATCTCCCAGGTAGAGAGTGACAAGGCAAAGAGAGAAAGGAAAGAAACAAAGAAAAAAAAAACAAAGAAAGAAAGTCAGTAAGTCCTGACCTTTGACTGTGGACTTAGTTTGGAGTCCAGATACACTTTGCTACTGAGTTTGAAACTGTCACCAAAAAGGAGAAACTTTTCTTTTTGCTACAGGTATAAAGTACCAGTGTACTACAGTGAACTAAAAATGTCCTTACCAATCTTGAAACAATTGCTATTTAAGTAGCAAAAAAGGTACACAATGTCATGTTTTCTTCCACACTCTCCTGATAGATTGAAATTAATAACCATGCTACCAGATAATGAGATTCTGTTCTTATGAGTTAACTTTATTGTTTCAAGGGTTCCAAGGTGAGACACCCTTCCCTATCAGAAGTAGCTACGGAGAAAAATGTCTTATTCACTTCTGACTATATGGGGATAGTTCTTATAGGCATACAAGAGAAATACATTTTTCTTCAAAGTTTTCACATATCCATATATAGTCCAGAACACAGAAATATCTATGCCAAATCCTCAAAGCAAAAAAAAAAAAAAAAAAAAAAAAGAAAGACAAAAAAAAAAAAGAAAGAAAGAATACATTCCATGAAATATGTATGGTAAATTAAACAATTCATTTGGATGTCAAGCATCATCTTTACTCAACACCGCCAATTATTTATTTATTTGCTTGTTTATTGGGCTAATAATCCAGTCTTTCTGTAAAGTTGGCATTAGCAATGCTGCACATGCTCAGCAGCTTCAGGCATAAAATTCTTTTCCTTTTCTCATATGATCTGGAAGGGCATGAACCATAGACACAGAGAGGAAAGTTGAAATCTAAATATTTGCCTAAAACAAGTGTGACTGAATGTGTCATTTGTGAAATAGAAACACCTAAAGGACAGTCCAGTCTAAATGGAGAAACAAAACACCTTCTAAACACAAATATCTAAAAAAACAAAGGTAAAAGATCATGTACACTTTTCAAGTTGTACAAAAGCCTTATAACAAAAATAATTTTTAAATAAATAGTATTTTTACAATTGTTCTAATCAATTCCCCCCACCACACTGAAAAATCATTTTAAAAATGCAATAAAATACAAATACCAGACTTTGCAGTTTCTTATACTCTTCTAAAATGTGGTTCTGTGTTATTTAAAAATATAATACAGTTGGGTCCAGACTCTTGTATAGCATTATGCTATATTGTGTGGAATACAAACATTTGTATGTATCATGAATACCATTAGGAATGACATCATAATAATCAGATATCCTGTATCTTCATTTTTGTTTGCATTATATTTTCCAGCTGCTGGTTTCAGAAAATTACCACTGGATTTCCTGTCTTCCCCATGCACAGCAGAGAGCAATTTGCAAAGTCATGCAAGGGTGAAAATGTGATTGAAATATAGCGATCTTCCTTAATGAAAAATGTTACTGCTTTGGAAATTAAGGCTGAAACTGCTTCAAAACTCGTTTATATCCTAAAAACTTAAAATGTGATGGTCTTCATTTATAAGCATATCATGAACTGTGAATTAGTTAGCAGTAACAGTAAGGTTATTTTTTCTAGTGTTATTATAAACAATATATATCCGTATGACTTTTATTAATGTTGGGCTTTTCCTGAAATTAACAACTATAAGGCAATTTACGTGTAAATTTAATTTTATTCATACAGGTGAAAATGTTGCTGTAACATTAAAGCAAAGGGGAAAATCTATTAATTGTGACTCAATGGCTCAATAGCTATTGAGGTTCCATCTGTGACTAACAACAGAACTAAACTGAAGTGACAGTTCTTTGAAGTGCCATTGTTACTGATTTGTGATCTTCCTAACCGAGCCTGATATGAATGTGGATGTAGCCAAAAGACTCTGTGTTGAAAGACCAAGCAAATAGAAATGACTAACTTTATGTAAGAAAGAAAGAAGAAAAGATAGAGACTTCAAGCTGAGGTGACATGTTGCCTTTTAAGGTTTTCTTATTTAAATAATAATGTTTACCCAAACACCCATATAACCAACACAAACACACACACACACACACACACACACACACACACACACACACACAGCCCATGTATAATTTTAAATCTGAGTTGAGTAATTGTTGAAAGCTTTACGAGCTATTCATATTTTATGTTCCTTTACCTCTCCATTACATGTAAAATTTAAAGGAAAAAGTGAAATCCTTATAAAATTCAAAGTGGATTGAATGCTGTATTCTCCATCTTACCTGGTCCATCCCAGTCATCTGTCTCTACCCCAGGCTGTCCTGGTTTGTCTGAATGGCTGTCCCCATCTGATTCTGCTGGCTCTTGGATTCCTTCCTCATCGCCTGAAATACAGATAGGAGAGTTGACCAAATCCTTCCACTAGTGAGATATTGTGAAGGCGATATCCTTTTCTTATTTCTATCACATATTCAATACTGTCTAATTCACTGGCAGAAATGTCCATGAGTAATTATTTGATAACTCTTGTAGCTTAAAGAAAAAAAAACTACCAATATTTGTCAATAAATAAAGCTAAGTACTGTGCTGGCTTCGGCAACACATATACTAAAATTGGAACGATACAGAGATGATTAGCATGGCCCTTGCACAAGGATGACATGCAAATTCGTGAAGCATTACATATTTTAAAAAAATAAAAAAAAAACTAAGTACTATAAGCAGTAAAGAATATAGCACATATATCTTAATTTAAAGTTATTATTATATATAAAAAATCAGATAGAAATGTATAGTTTTTCCGAATACCTTGGATATAACAAACATAGTGACCTTATTTCCAAATTGTAATTATATAGGCATAACATGGCAAGAAAAATTAAATGTTTTAGAGTAAGGTGTATTCCTGATTTGATTTGGGTTTAAATTATTGGAAGATTTTTATACTTCCCTATTATGTTTCTAAAACTTGGTGATTTTTCTCTCAGATGATTAGCATGTGATATAAACTGGTGACTCTACTCATGAAAACAGACAATGTGGTGAGGTTAAACTTATGCTTGGATATCCATAATGTCATGCCTTCACATGAAGAGCAAAAACATGCAAACAAACAAAAAAAAGAGCATGTCTTGAGTCAGACTTGAGAGGCAGTGAGACAGAAAACATTATCAGTTCAACTTCATTTGAAAAGAAAACCTCTGTAGTTTCAGTACCTTACTTTTAGAATTAATAATATAATACCAAGAAGGGCAGCACCAAAACAAAAACATATATTGAAATCATGCCTACTATATTTTGAACCTAACAATTGTAACATTTAAGTTTAAATAGCGTGTCCATCTATCATTATTTGAAGTGTTCTGTGGTCACGTTCTATTGATTCATTCGGATCTCTAACTGAACATGAACATCTATACAAAATAGGAAAGTGTACACTAGCTTGTCATTTTAAAAATGATATATAAGATATACATTGTAGGAAACCATTAGTATATTGACAGTAATGTGAAGTTTCTACGAGCTCTGTTCCCTAAACAGCATAGGCTTCGCCTTTTAATTTTCCTGCCTGTATCTTCACAAAATGAATTAATTCCCTACCGGAATTATGGATGCCATCAAGGAGAGTACAGCCACACATGAAAGTGTGAGACAAGGTCAAAGTGACAGAAGAAATGTACAAAAGCTCAATAATAAAAACAGTGATCCAATCTTCTGTGCTCTACTTCCAGGTTGCACGTAAGACCATAAACACGCCAACCAAATATCCTCAGGAGATCAAAGGGGCCTGCTCTGGTCTCAGTTCTCAGGATCTGAGAAGGTTGATTTCCAGTCTACATATTCAAGTAGACTTGATGACCTACAAATACTGATAGCCTTGAACTAACCCAGCTCTCAGCCAACCAGCCTGGCGGCCTGCCTGTTCCCCACCCCCTTCAAGCCACCTCCAACTTACTCTAATATGGACAAAAAGAGATATAGTTTAGAAAGCAGGAGGCTCACACCATTTGCCTGGATAGATCAGATGCAGGCCATTCCTTTTATTTGATTTCCAGTAATGATTGCCCACATGTGAATAAACATTGAACTAATGCCATATGTGAGCAGGTTGGTGTAACGAGAATCCTGTTGGCTAGGACAGAGAAACTTAGAAGCTTCCACAAGCTGGATCTTTTCCACGTGATCTTTCTTGTTGGACTCAACAAATTTTCCTCTCTTTCCCCCTGTACTTTGGGCCATCTGGCCACTCACTTCTGGTTTCTGGTTGAGAACAGCCAGTGGAAGCAACAACAGCAGATTAGAGGACAGAGTGCAGAAGGAGAGAAAGGCCAGGTGCTTATCCTGCTAAAACCTCCTTTTCCTCGATGGTCTCTCATGGCTTGAAGATACCAGTATTAGCTCCTGTTCAGTATTCCCCCGCAGATCCAATGCCCCCGTATCAGCACCCGTTCCAGTGCCTCTTGGGAGAGAAGAGTGGTTGTAAGTGCTTGGATGCTCTCTACGCCTTACAAGGACTAAGTCACTAGAGCAATGCCTTTTACCCTACCGACATTGTGTTGTCCACAGAGAATATAAACGGTGGGCCCCTACACATCATTTCTGAAGTAGTGTAAATCAGAGTCAAATGGACAAAGACTTGTACCCATTATGATGTGGGATTTCACAATGTTACAAAAGCACCTGGCCATGTCAACTAATATGTAGGCCCACAGAAATTTCCTGGAGAAAAGGACAGGTAAACCTTCTAACATTGGGGGGCATTGTCTCATCTGGCTTTGAACTCTGTGGAGTTTTTTTGTGTCCTTACATCCATGATTAGAACAAGTTTCATACTGAAACTAGGAGCTGTCTTCTCAAAGCATGCCACAGAAGGAGAAGTAAGCATAATACTGGAGGGAAATGTAAGTTTTACATTGGCAAAGTCTAAGCTAGAACATTTAGTGATGTAAGAGTGGATTCAGACATGATTGAAGATTCTGAGAAGAAGTTTTAGAGCTCTTTGTTGTCCTTGATTTTTAAGTGAAAGAAGCCATGTACTTATTCAACATAAGACAAACTTATCCCGATCATTTCAGCAGTGTCTAGTAGGTAAAGAAATGGGAGGATGACAGAAGATGTCAGCAGGCATTTGTTGTAAATGTTATAAAACTGCTCCAAGTGAAAACATTTTAATTGAACTGATTAAGGGCTAGAGTGAGTTTATAATTTCAAGTAGCCAATGGCTCTCATTAAATGTCATTTAACTGCCAAATCAAAACTGTAATTCTTCCATTTAGTGTGCTCCCACATTTGGAGCAGTGTTACATATTGATAACTTTGGTTTGTGAGAATTGATTTGTTTCACTATATAGCACATAATATTTGAACAAGTAAATAGAGTATTTAGAGAGCCATTGTAGAAATATCTAATTAAACACAATTAAAAACATTCCCCTTTGTATCCCATTTAAGAAGCCAGGTAAGTATACTACATATTTAATTACCAAAAGCAAATCCAAGATGGTATAATAGATTAAAACATCAAAGGTTTAATCTTAATTATTTACTTGTATCTTCTAAAAATAAGGAATAAAAAAATGAGAAAATAGCTATGAGTCCTGCTTGAGATAGTGCATATGAATGCAGAAAGTAAAATAGTGCAGCATTTATTTTATATTGACTTCCATATCTTCTATGAGCCAAATGTTGAAATTATAAACATGAGTAAGGTGCAAATCTTATCAGAAGGTCAGGTTCTATACTGGACCTCAACAGGGCCGCCACACCGAGAGTCCTGCTCTTCACTGGGTACTTTTCAACAAGTTTTATTAACACGGTCTTATCAGCTAGGCATCAATATCCTGATCCTTCAGAAAAATGAACCAAGAGATAGATACGTGTGAGGATTCCCAGAGACAAAAAGAGCATCAGACACAAGATGTGATTCCATGACTTTCTGATGCAAAAGATCAGACTTCAACATGTAAGAATGTAATCTTGGGTTGCCGCTGGGAAGTAGAGATTTTGCTTAACACAGATGGGGCCATGGGTCGGATCTCTACCACCAAAGAGCAGCGACAAAGGACACAGCAGACATCATCTACATGGAAAGCCACAAAGCCTGCAAGATATGGTCGAAGAGCCCCTTTCTCTTCATCCCATTAAGTTCCCGTTTCTTCATTATGCTTATACACTAAGATGGAAGGTTTAATGGACTTAATCTTTTTAATCACTACTCTTAAAGGTTTCCTATTTTACTTAGCACTTAATAAAACCAACTACACATAGATGCTTGATCAATAACCATTGCTCACTGACCAGTTGGGAAATTAGATTTTTGTCTCATTCTTTTTGCCATAACCTACTGCAATATCATTACATTTGCTAATTAATTGCTTTCAGCACATTATTTCTATTTAATAACTAAAATATGTCACATTTTTCAACTTTTGGACCTTTCATCATCTAACTTTATCTCAGGAAACTAGTTCTCATTTTTATGGTAATGTTTTTTACCTAATTCATTTTTAATCTTTTTACTAATGAAAAATGAAATGATTAAAAATAATTTAATCAAATATGAAATCTCTGAAGTATTCTTAAGAAACACCATTTTTCACTAATAATAGACACTTGCTTCTTGCCTCTCAGTATTTTATTCTCATAGAAAATTTATAAATAGAACTTTATTTTGATATTAACCCAACTCCAGCTTCTTCTTGGTTTGAATGGAGCTCACCTCACTGGCTTTCTTTTGCTCAGTCCATTTTGACTCTCTTGTGTTTGAAATCGGGGCTATGGAGTGGCTTAGGACAAATGTCATGAATAATTACTAGCCAAGATAATAATGACAAGTTTGCTAATACACTGCTCCAAAAGCCTTAGCAGTGGGGAAAGGAGAGGAGCAGAGAGAAAAGGATGTCAGAAGAGAGTGGCAGAGCTGGGCACGCATGTGGCACCCTCTAATTTATGCTCTGAATTCTTTATTCACATGCATATGAATAGACAGTTCAGAATATTTTCAGCAAAGCACAAACACACTTAATGTGAGAACTGAAACGAGTAAGTCATAAAAGAAAGAAACTGAATAAATGCCAAGCAGTAACAAAAATCTGTAATATTTCTGAAATTATGACTGTGGAGTTAATGGTTTTCTCCTGCAAGATTAAATGCTTTTGTTGCTCTCTTAAAAGATATAAGTGCGTTTAGAGCCCTTCCATTTTTCTTAGTCTAGTTTTCAAAATCAATGTGAGCCCTATGGGGAAAAATTGAAGGTGTTATTGAGCAATATAATGCACAACACAAATGACTCGAGGAAATGCACTAAAACAGTCTTTGAAAAGCAGGACACGGTGCCTTGAAACACCGTATTCGGTATTGTTGACAAGGTGGTTAAGGCAGTGGCTTTCTTAGCCAAGCAAAAAATAATAATTTCAAAAATGCAAACAAACACCTTTTCACTCAAAGTTAAACACTGCTGTCAGAATTAAAGATTTGCCGTGTCCTGAGACAGTCACTTTCTCAGCACAAAACGGCAGCAGTTGTTTGAAAGTAGTCATGTAAGCAGACAGCCTTTCTGCTCTTTTAATCCATGTACTTCCTGTCGATATCAACCTCATAGAAATTCTGTACAATATAACTATTGAACTTTCTTGACTAGGAGTATTACTGGAGCAGTTAGTCATCCCTATAATGTACTTTACAATCAGCTAAATCATCAAAGTATTTTTTAACAATGAGCAGTTCAGAAGTGACAGATCTACTTTCTTGTTCACAACTGCTTATCAGAGAAGAGAGACCACGTATGTTTTCCAGGTGCTTCCTATAGTTAGGATACCTTCACAGAAGCCGCTTGTGAAAGATAAGGTCATAAAAGAGATGAAAGATGTGCGAGCCTCATACACTTATGGTTTTATCATCAGACAAGATAGCTTTGGTTAAAGGACCGGAGGAGTCAAAAACACAAAGCTACAGTTCACACTGAAGGACGAGGACGTTAAAGTTTAACACTGAGTGTGCCCTTGCACTGTCTGACAGTGACATGATTTAGCTAGAAATACTTGTTTAGTTCCAGATTATTCAAGAAAAAAAAAATCAAGTAATAGTAAGACTTCGTTGCCAAACTATAGTCATACATGTGCATAGAGAAAATAAAGGAGAGAAACAATACCCAGGTTATAACAATGAAGGGAAACTCTAAACATGTATGCTATTTGAAAATAATAATCTAGTACATATGTGGTAGCCATCATGGCACCTGGCTCAGGTTCCCTTCTTCCTTTGTATGAAATACAGTGTCTAGTTATGTTCAAGGCATTTTCACACAAGTATTTTCAAATATACGAGTTATCCCCTTGCCCCTTTACTTGTGTTGTCCACATTTAATATTTCATTATCTTGAAAATCATTTTCAGACTCCAGAATATAAAAAAAATACGCAAAAATGATATAATGCATATTATTACCTGGTTATAATTTTTAGATCCCAATGAAAATATCCTGAAATTATAACAATAGTCTAGGGTAAATATATTAAGAAAAAAAGCTAAATGTCTATAGCCAGTGTACAGCTACTATAGCTTTAAATATCTTATTATAGCTGCACGATTAACATTTTGATGATTTAAGCAGAAATAGTGATTTGTAGTCCTTCTAGAGAAGTGGTTCTCAACATGAGGGTCATGATCCTTTTGGGGGTTGAATGACCTTTCACAGCGGTTACCTAACACCATTCATAAAACACAATTCTTCACATTTTGATTCACAACAGTAGAAAATTACAGTTATGAAGTAACAATGAAAATACTTTCTTGATCGGAGGTGACCACAACATGAGGAACTGTATTAGAAGGTTACAGCATTAAGAAGGTTGAGAACCACTGCCCTAGAGTATCCATACTTACTTCAGCCATCAGGGTTATCTCACAGGTGAAAGGGTTTCTCTAAACATCCAACTTAACTAAGGATTTCAAGCATAAGAGAAATTTCCAAGAGGGAGAAAGTAAACCACTGTACCAAGGAAACATCACTGGATAATCTTTATTCCTCATTACTTCCCTGACTAAGCACTAGAAAAAATTAAATAAATAACCAAGTGTGGAGGGAAGGATTTACTTAATACTTTAAGATTAACTTACTTTTACTGTACATGTATGGTTATTTCACCTATATGGGTGAACGCATACCACAGAGGATTGTGAGACAGCCACTGGTGCTGGGAACTGAATTTGTATTTTCTGCAAGCATAGTAAGTGTGATAACCACCAAGTCATCTCTCCAACCCTGAGAAATCAAACTGTTTCTCAAATAAATATATTTCAAATATTATACTTAAATAATTTATATTGGTTTTCCCTTCTAACCACCAAAACAAAATTCTTATGACAACTAGTATCAATTTTTTTTCAGAGATTCTATATAAATGAGACATTTCTTGTTCCAAGAAGCAGTGTTTATTGTACAGTCATGTGTCCTGGAGTTCACATCTCAGGACAGAGACATAGCAAGACACACATCCCACAAGATCCCATAATTCTTAGTCTAAGGAAAGAGTGAAAATTGCAGATACACATGCATAGGCACACATACTAACACATATGTGCATGTGTGTATATTCACAGGGACATAAAAATGTTACAATTTTTAAAAAATTAGGGGATATTATTTATTTATGCCAATATGCCTAGTTTGTTCCTGTTGGTAATATTTTGAAAATGTATTTATTTTATATGTGAATACACTGTTGCTGCCTTCAGACACACCAAAAGAAGGCATCAGATCCCATTACAGATGGTTGGGAGCTACCATGTTGTTGCTGCGAATTGAACTCAGGACCTCTAGAAGGGCAGTCAGTGCTCTTAAGCACTAAGCCATCTCTCTACTTCCTGTTGCTATTTTTTAAGTATCGTTCATCACTATCTTATGGATACACTGAGGTTGACACGTATTTTTTATTTTCTTTGATTTTTTTCATTTATCTTATTTTTTTTATTGTTGTGTATGTACATGTGTGTACGTGTATACATGCATATGAGAGTGTAGATGTCAAAGAACAAATTTGAGGAGTGGTTCTTTCCTTCTACCTCAGAGGTTCTGAGGATCGGTGTGTACACCTGTGTGGGCCTGTGTGGATGACAGTGGGCCTGTGTGGATGACAGTGAACCTGTGGAGGTCAGAGGCCAACTGAGAGAAAATGGTCCTCTCCTTCCGCTAGGTAGGCTCTGGGGATCACACTTGGGTCTCCAGGCTTGTCAGCATGAATCTGTACCTACTGTTCCATCTAACTGGTCTTTCTTTTTTTATTTATCTTTTTTTTTCATTTTTTGTAGTTTTTTTTATTAGATATTTCCTTTATTTGCATTTCAAATGTTATCCACTTTCCTGGTTTCCTCTGGAAAAAAAAAACCTATTCCCTGACCCCCACCCCACCAACCCACCCTCTCCTGCTTCCTGGCCCTGGCATTCCCCTACACTGGGGCATAGAGCCTTCACAGGGTCAAGGGCCTCTCCTCCCATTGATGACCTACTAGGCCATCCTCTGCTACATATGCAGCTGGAGCCATTAGTCCCACCTGTGTACTCATTGGTTGGTGGTTTAGTCCCTGGAAGTTCTTGGGGTACTGGTTAGTTTATATTGTTGTTCCACCTATGCAGCTGCAAACCCCTTCAGCTCCTTGGGTCCTTTCTCTACCTCCTTCATTGGGGACCCTGTGCTCAGTCCAATTGATGGCTATGAGCCTCCACTTCTTTATTTTTTCCAAGCTCCTTTGAATCTTGATTTCTTTTTTTTGTTTAAATTAGATATTTTTTTTTATTTACATTTCAAATGATATATCCTTTCCTGGTTTCCTCCAGAAAAAAACAAAAGACAAAATCAAAAAAAACCAAACTTGTTCCCTCCCTCCTCCCCCCTGCTCACCAACCTACCCAACCCACCCTCTCCCACTTCCTGGCCCTAGCATTCCCCTACACTGGGGCATAGAGCCTTCACAGGGCCAAGGGCCTCTCCTCCCATTGATGACCAACTAGGCCATCCTCTGCTACATATGCAGCTGGAGCCACGAGTCCCACCATGTGTAATTAGCATTTACTCTTTCAGATTTCCAGTTATGTATCTCCCTCTCCTATCTCTCCTTGTTCATTTTCTGGTCCTTAAGCTTATCATCATTCATTGTGCTCCCTGAGACTTCTGACCCTCGTCTTTGTCTCTGGAATCAATGATAAAACAGTCTCCATTGCTCTCTGTACATAGACCAGGCTCTTGACACCCCATTCTCTTCCTGAAGCCTGGAAGTCAATTCCTTCCTTACTACTTATGCCTACACAGCATTTGATACGAGCTCTGATGCTACATTCTTAAAGACATCTCCTCTAATGTCCTCCCTAGGTCAGAGTACCTTTTAGCATCATGCTAGTAATGTCTGCTCCTAGAGTTCACACTCACCTTTTGTATCCACAGCATGTCTTACAATGGCTGAGGCAGCCAGCATTCAATAGAAAATCCATCAGACCTGGAGGCATGAATTCTGAGTGTACTACCACTGTGCTGGCTTGTTTTACATTAATGTGCATTCTCTTCATTCTCTCCCTCTCTCTATTCCTCTCCCTTTCCCCTCCCCCCTCCCTCCTCTTTCTCTGTGTGTCTGTCAGTGTGTGTGTGTGTGTGTGTGTGTGTGTGTGTGTGTGTGTGTATGTGTGTGTGTATGGATGTGTGTACCACAGCATGTATGCTGCAATCAGAGAGCAACTTGTAGGTGTTAGTTTTCTTGTTCTATCCTGTGTGTTCCTGAGATCTAACCCAAGTGTTCAAGCATGGTGGTGAGCATTCTCATCTCCCAAGCCATTTGTCTGGTATTGTGTTTTGAGTCATTCATTTTTTCCAAAAATCAAACAAATTAATCAAACTATGCATTTTCCATAAGCTCTCAGCAATAAGAAAAAGTAGATCTGGACATGCCGTCACCATAAATAAATAAATAAATAAATAAATAAATAAATTTCCTAATGTCTTATTAAGGACCACTTACAAAACTCAGTCTGGACCTTGGGGTAAGCTGAGTCATTCTGTGGCTGTTTCCAATAGTCTATTTTTACAATGAATCCTGGGCCTAATGAAGTTTGTGTTTCATTTGGGAAAATGTGTTTCTAAAAAAATATATATATATCCCAGGTCATGTCAGATTTATGTTCTCTTAGATTCACATCGAGCTTTCAACTCCAGAGATTGTCTGAAATATGTTATCACAAGGTCCGTTCAGGCTCTGTTAAGGCTGAGTCCTCCCACATCCCCTCCTGCCTCAGTGCCAGAGGGAAAACCTTGGCTGCTGCTGATAACACCAGGGAAACACAGACAGTACCCACAACATCTTCCAGATATTCAGAAACATGGGGGAACTTTCTCCTCCCCACACTACTTTAAAATCTGGCCGTTTCCTGACTCTCCCTAGATTCTTTGGACTCTATTCAAATTGGATAGATTTGGGATTTAGGTATTGACTTTAAATATAAATTTGAAGAATTTTATTGAAACTTAAAGCCAAGCTTACCCTTCTTGCCCACTGTTGACTTCTGTGAGTTTACTCCATTGACCTGGGCTGTGAACAGGTTGATTTGGACCTGTGAGACCTAACAATGTGGGTGCCACTCACTAAGAACATAAATTCACAATTATTTGAAGATAGCAGCTTGGGACAACTGAAGCTAAAGCTTTGCAACTCTGAGGAAACAGGCCTTCAGATGCTAAGTGAGGGCAGGAACTCCCTTTGTGATTAAATTTGCAGTTCTTTCCAGGGTGCTGAGGAATTTGGGCAACATTGTCAAAGCAGCAGGGAATCCTGAAGCAATCACCCACATTTATTTAAATTATTCGAATTTCAGATTTGTTTAGCACTATTTTGGACTGTTCAGGGTCTATTATTTGATATAAAACTAATTAAACAAGTGTAAGTTTAACTACAATGGGGAATGAGTACATGTATTATCTGTTTGGTCATGTGAAATATGAACAGAACATGCATAATACATAATTTTCGAAATGTATTTTCATTAGTGTTCTGATATTTGGGGGGGTCACCTTAAATGCCTCAACACAACTATTTTTACTGTTGAGAAAGCATTTCATTCTTTCTAAAATGGATTTTTCTTATAATCTAAACTATTTCTTGCTGTAGAATTATTGTTTCTTACTAAGAATGACTTAAAAAGGGAGCAAAGACTTGAATTAGCACACTTTTAAGGGCTGCTGTGGAAAGTGCAGAGGAAACTTCCTGAAACCTCTGAGCATGACCCTATTGAGTACTTCTAGTAATAGAAGATCCAGAGCCTGACCTGACCATCTTCTGTAACCAAGCAAAGCATCCAGTGATGAGACTGGGACAACAGCTCAGCCAGAAAACTATCAAGTTATTACCTGTTCAGCCTGCAAGATGAGTTGGGTCAATAGTGGCTCAGGTCTTGTGGGAGTGGCCAACCAATGACTAATCATATTGAGGCCCACAACAGAAGAAAGAGCCCATAGCCCACGTTGTCTGGATGGCCATGAATCTGAAGATGGATGGTATAGAAACCTATTGTAGAACAAAAGAGTACTGGCCAAAAGAAAAAAAAAGGCAAGAATCAATGAAATGATTCTTTATGATACTCAGCTGTACTCATATAATCATAGACAGGTGTCATGCTCAATCACCACCAGAGAGATTTCCTCCAGCAGCTGATGGGGATAGAGACCCACAGTCAAATATTAGGCATGGCTTGAGGGGGAAGAAGGATTGTTTGAGATAGAGGGGTTGAGGACATGAGGAGAACACTACCCACAGAATCAATTGAGCAGAGATCATAGCACCTCGCAGAGACTAAAGTGGCAATCTCAGAGTACACATGGGTCCTCTACATACCCATTGTGATTTTTAGAGTGGAGTTTCTTATGTGACTCCTAACATGGAAATATGGGAGACTCAGACTCTTTTACCTACTCTTGGGACCCTTTCCCTTCTACTGTGTTGCTTGGTCCAGCCTGATATGAGGAGTTGTACCTAGTTTGATTGCATCTTGTTATGCCACATTTGGCTAATAATCCCCGGAGGCCTGTTCTTTCCTACGGATAAATAGGAGAGGAGTTGGTAAGGAGGAGAAGGGAGGTACAGGGTGGAGCTGGCAGAGGTAGATGGAAGAAAGGCTGCCATCGGGGTGTATTTCATAGTAGAAAAATGAATAGAAAGAAAAAAATAGTGACTATGTACTGGTTTTATCCACAGTTGTCAGCTCCCATGACAGCACAGGAAAGCACAGGAAAGTCTAAAGCAGGCAGATGGAGGCTGAGTAACATCCCATCATTAACCCAGGCTTCTCACTGTGCCCACACACTGTGTGTGTTCCTTCATTTTAGTTAAGCATTCTAAGAGACAAAAATATTCTTCATATAGCCCTTCTTCTGACTCTAAACTATGCATTAAGGCCATCTACATACAATAATGCTCACATATTAAAACCAAGTAATATAGATTTTTCAGTGTTGGTTAGCTAGTTTGGAGTGTAATTTCCATAGATAAAAAACCTAAAAGTTCGTCCAAGACTCCCAAGTAGAGAGCCATATGTTAATTCCAGTCAGTGCAACAATAGAAATGGCATCAAATCTCTTTGTCAAACCCTTGGAGGGATAGAGGATGGTCTTGTGTGTCTCAGCTGGTGATTTCTCCCTTGATAAATCGATGCCTTTAATCCTTAAAAAGATCTTCCCTTCTCACTGTCAGAAATATATAATCACAGGCTAGTGTCTGTGCATTTCTGCTTTCCATCTCAGCTATGTGCATAAGACTTGGTAAGATACAGCCACTGTCAGGTTTCTGAAGAGTTCCTTGTCTAATCTTTCTACCCCTCCAGATCTTCGATATAGAACCTGTTAGAATGGATTGCTTGCTTTTCCAGTTCCTGTGTTTATCTCGCTTCCTCTCTCGCCATCTGCTGTACCGCATTTCCTTTAGAAGAGTGAAAAGTTTTCACAGTGCCCGGAGCTCTGCCTGCAAACAATGCCCTCTTCCTCTCTTCCTTCCTTCCTTTCCCGGTTTTTTACTTGGGTTTATTTTGTGTTAAGGTCAAACTGTTTTAAAAGAGTTCAATCTGCAAACATTTCCATTCGGCTGAAATTCCTATCCAAATAGATGTGATGGACTTGAAAACACCCTAGTCATTTATTACTGGCTTCAGACCAAGTACACACACTCCAGTATGTCTCTGTTTCTTTGGGTTGTCTTCAACAAGAGGACAAGGAGCAGACAGTAAGAAACTGTGGCCTATTCCATGTTACCATACAATGCCATACATACCATACCATAACAATTGATCACAAGGACTTTCAATATAGTGTACACATCATTGATATACCATCTCAAGGTACTAAAATATTGATAATTTTTTAAATTAAGCTTTCAAAGAGACACTAAATGATAGGAAAATTTTAAGTACATTTCTCGTTCATTTATTTAATCCTTGGTTTTTTGGTTCTTATAAAACTGCATACTTTTTTTTTTTTTACTGGTGGATATGTAAGGGTGGTGTTGTTTTGTTTGTTTCTTAGAAAGCCCATTTTAAAATATCATGTGATAGTAAGGTTTAGAATTCTTCAGACGTTTCTAGTTTCTTCTACAAGAATTAGTTAATAATACATCTTCTTTGCCCTCCTCATTTAGTGTGGTATTAACCTTTAGTAGTTTTGTGCTTTGACCAAAGTAACAAACCTACTAAAGTTAAACTGAAAATGACATCTACCCTGCATGACAGTGAGCTGATTTAAAAATGGTATATAGGTAACAAACTTCCTGACTTTCGAGGACAAACAGAAAATGGAGGTTGTTATTACCATTATTATAATTACTATAATTGGTACATAGTCTCAATACTGATCTGTCTAATCACAAAGAGAGAAGTGCTGAGGCAGCAATCTGCATTCATCAGCAGCATTTATTGTTACTGTGCATCTAGCTATTTTTATTTGACCTTTTAAGAACAACAAAAAAAGTGACTGACTTTATTACTATAATTAAATTCATCATATCACAGCTTTCTCCATTTCCCTCTCCACTTTCTATGTTTAGGGCTACCAGAGATAAAGATTATCCCATCAGGTAATGGATGGGCAAATGCCTAATGCTGCCTGTTGCTTCTCCAATGATAACAAAAACACTGATAGAATTTTACATACTAACAAGAAAATGCAAATTTTTATGTGAGAAGATTAAGAGCTTTGAAAACCTATTTGATTTAAATTTACTAAATGGTAGGGCAGAACCAGAAAACTCTTTGGAAATCACTTGGGATGCTAAAAGATATAGAATAGAGGAGTCACTGCTATTTCCAAGAAATGTTTCCTACAGTGTGAACATTTTCTCTTAAGCCCTAAATGTAATCAACAGTTAACATGCAGGGTTGTGAACCAACTTAATGCGTATGGTTATAGTAAATTGGCTACCCAGGCGTTACCAAAGCTATTCATACTTATAAATTTTTTTTGAAGTAGAAAAATAAAATGTTAATGGATATAAATGCTAGGCAAACATGAGGGTGCTACACAAATACAAATGAAAGCAAATAACACTGAGATAAACAAACTTTAAACATAACCACAATTTGATTAAAAATGCTTTCTTAAGAAACACTGAATCTTCCTTCAACCCAAAGCATCACCAAGAAAACGAAGAAACTAAAATGGGCTTACAGAAAAGAAGTTCTCTTTTATATTATTCAGCTAAATGTAATGATTAATTAACTCAATATCAAGATTAAAACTGAAAGAGCTAATCAATAATAAATAAATAAAATATCAGGACACGATTAAATAGATTTTTCTTCTTCATATGACTTTTAACATTCAGAACAAACAACAAATCTAAATAAACCTTCCAAGTCAAAAAACCTCCTTGCACTTTCAAAAACCTTACATTTTAAAACAGTGAATGTGTTTTCTAAATTATAATAAAGTGGTCTTCATGGTATTTTCATTCCTGCTTACTTAAAATAAGGATGTCATTGAAAAGGAGCAAATCCCTCCTAAGCCATATGTGTTTAGTTGGACAAAAAGAAAGATACTTTATTATAACATGAGAGTATATCAGAAATTATAACACATGAATATTGATCATATTTTACCAAATTTGAATTGTTTTGCAAAACAATATTAGAAGATTGCACATGTACAATTCTGACATCTATTTCACAGGAAGAAAATGCACCAGGGTTGTCATATGCAACAAAACAAAACAAAAATCCTAGGTTATGCTATCATACATGACTCCTATAAACACAATAGTGTGAGACATTTCATACAATGGGTAAAATCAATCATTTTTCACTTAGTTGAAATTTTTGCCTTGAGCTAGAGGATGACGTGAGGTAAGTAGACAAAGCTTTATCTGGCCCTTATATTTAGAAAAAAAATTAAAAAACAAAACAAACAAAAACCTTACTAATTCATCTGGCTTTGTCCAACAAAATACCAATTCCATCAACAACAACAACAAACAAAAAAAAAACAAAAGCAAAACCAAAAACCCCTGCCCTTGTTTTCTCTCCTTAAGTATGGGGTTGTTGAAATGCTCCCTTGTCTTCCCAATAATATTCTTTTCAAACATTTTGCCCAATTCCAAGTAAAAACCATGATTTGGGAATGTCTAAAACAGCTACAAAGAATGACATCAGAATGTCACAGGTGTGCTGTTTATCAGGAGATGAAAACACAAGGAGACATTTCTATTTCTTCTTCCCTAAAAA
>NW_022196913.1:79589845-79628564 GCF_008632895.1 Mastomys coucha | reverse complement strand
AAAAAAAAAAAAAAAAAAAAAAAAAAAAAATCATGGCTTCTTAGTTCTCACTGTGGGATAGCATATGCAAGAAAAACAGAGTGGTTTTAAAATGCATTACAACAACAAAAACAAAGTGAAAAAGAACAAATGAACAAAAATAGGGCCCAGGAAAAGCTCAGGTTTGCCAAGGAACAATAATGTCATGCAAAGGGAGGGAGGTGGTGGAGAAAGGAAGCCAGGTCCATGCCAAGCGAAGCTGGGGGCTGCTCAATCAGCCCTATCAGCGCTCCATCAGTGTCTCCACTCCAGCCAAATCCAGGAAAAACAAGGAGTCAAAGATTCAGGTCAATAAGCTTATAGGCGATTTGCACAAACAGCTCCTCCAGCAAGGAAAAAACAAAGTCATATTGGTTTTTTCTTTCACTCCTTCTCTTTGAACTCCCTGATCCAAACACACCCTGGAAATGTCAATGCTATATGCAAGAATTTAAGGAGCTGAGCTTCTTAATCCCTGTTAAGAAAAAAAGGGAGAACTTTGTAAATATCCCCTTCTTTATTCAGCCCAAAGAGGTTATACAAGATTCTGGTTTTGGTACTCGGCATCTGAGAAGGCAGTAATGCATCAAGAAAGCCAGGGCCAAGCACAGAAACAAGGCTGCTGAGTAGGAGATAGAAATAGACATCTTTATTTAGAAAATAATACACACAAATAAAGAAACTAAAAGACATAGTAACATGAATATTTGAGTTGTGTAACAGCTAAAAACAAGCAGAAACTCCACATGTTTAAGGGCAGGTAGAAAAGATGAACATTGAGAATCTAGGCTTAGGTTGTCATATAAAGTCCAAGAAAAAGACACAGCTTTCCCACTGTTACTAATTTTTAAACTAAACTACAAAAGCTGATAGAGGAGATGGGGGAGAGGAGGAACAGCTCAATGGGTTTAGCAGGCATCTCCTTACGCATACGAATGAAACCCACTCAAATTTGTTCAGATTTGCTGGCTTCCTACACTTAATTTTTCTTTTTCAAGGATGTGGGAATCTGTCAAAAAGACCAACTCAAAGCAGCTAAGGGGGAAAGGAACAAGGTGACAAAGGTTGTCCCCAAACACCCACCAAGTGCTACTGTGGAATTTATGTTAATGATCTACAGATGGAGGCTCATCAAGCTCTTGGCTAAAGGGAGGATTCTGATTGGGTTATTTGTATTTTTGACAGCTTCTCCAAGGTACACATTTCACTTTTCTGCCTCCACCTTCATTTTCTGTAGACCATTCTTCAATAGGCAAATGCAAAGGACCTCCTGTCTATACTTCTCTTCCAATCTCCTTTCACAGTCCCTTTCCCTATCCCACCCATGGTGGTGGATCCAACACAAGTTCCAGGAACAACAAGCCCCTGTCTCAGGCTCCCTACTGGCCTTTGTTGGCTTGTCTAACAATAGCCTCTCAGTTGTATACTAGGACTAAGTTCTAGAAGCCCAGTTTGCCTTACCCATTGCTCCTTATAAAGTCAAGTGTGTCCTCAAATGAAGCTATAATGTCACTCCACCACTCTACCCTGTCCTGTTTTTCTCTTGTCCTCAACAATGTCCATCATACAAAGTATGAATTTTTTGTTTGACTAAACTTTTATTTCTGGCCATTTATTATTGTAGAAGTATATTACTGTGTGAATTGAGCTCCACTGAATTTATCTGTGGAACAAGTCTGATTCATTATGTTTTTTTTAAATTTAATTTCATAACTACTTCTAGGACTAGTGCTGACTCTAACACTGAGCAACCTGGGCTCTATTCTACTTCCTTAATGTAGCTTACAATGTCCCATTTAGGAAGAGTGCTCAAAATATCCTTTCCTATTCTAAATATTACTTATATCAACCTTTGAATACATGAGAACATCCATCATCATGCACCATGTTCTCTCATTTCAGAGATTTCTGCTTTGCAGACTTTTGGCAGCTACGATCTTCCCCAATGTCTCTCAGGTTCCAGCACTACTTAACGATTTCTCTGCCATACTTTATATTTAAATAGTAGGAAAAGAAATTGGAGTTTCTGTCTCCTAATGTCAAGGCTGGAAGTATCATATTCCCTCTTAGCTTGTTTAGAGACCATAAAAATCACAGAACAATTTCTAAGAACCCAATAGTAACTTCCCAGATCATTGTTATTGACAACTGAGCTGCTCCTTGACACATAGTTTTTGCAGATATCTTTTCCATAGCTCAGCAACTTACTACATTACAGGGACAGCCATCTGACACATCCTGTTCACACATCCTGTGACATGCTCCTATAATACATCCCAAAACATATTTACTTCACTTCAGTCATTAACAAACTTAAATATGCCAGTAAGGAATACCACTTTTACTAATTATTAACACTAGGCTTAGTTTTACACATGTGTGAATATATGTTCTCGTTTTCTACATTAAACAGAGATAAGAAGGTGAAATAACTCAAGCAAATAATTCAGCAGCACAGGAAATATGCAGCCCTTATGGGCCCGGTATGGATGTCTTAGTCATCTGTAAATTCCAGGAAATAATTCTTGCTTGTTTCCTTCCTGATACAGATGCTGCAAAGGCAAGAAGCCAAGCAGCTTAGGACAAAAGGAGATGTTATGACCCGATCCATCATTTTACGCCTTGTCTAATATTTTAAGATATCAGAAGCCCAAAACCAGTTTGAAGGAGCATCCTATTGTAAACAAGTCCTTCTTGTGACGATGAAGAACACAGAGATCATCCAAACCAAGTGGTGGCTTAGGAATCTTGTACAGAATTAGAGGCCCGAAACTCAAACAAGGATATCTCTGAGATACATTCAGGTACTTGCAAACTTAACATATTAAAGGAACATAAAATACCTATGAGACTTCTATGCGACTTTACCGTTACTAAACTTAGCTACGCAATATCGAATCCCGTGGCTAGAGGAAGCTACAGCTTGAATACTACTGACTTCTTCCAGATGTGCACAAGATCTTGCCTTTTAGCTAGAAACTTGATGAAACAAGTGAAATCGACAAAAACATAAAAGAGAAAGCAAAATATCGTTCTAACCATAAAAAACTTCCTACATGGTATGGGTTATCACAAAAGTAGATCCTTTGGTCTATAATTAGCAGCATTTTCATAGATATTTAAAGAACAAAGCCTTTTCTCTTATTCTTCAAAAAAGCTACATAGTTACAATAGCATAGAATGACTTTTATGAAAATCCATTGCTAAAATTTCAGTGAAGATACAATCTCTTTATAAGTACAATTCTTATTCTTCCCTAAGCATGTGTAAATACATCATGCTTGAAGAACTGAGATACTCTACTCATACAATTTGTAGTATAAGATTATCAACTAAATTTTGGTCATTAAGGAAATATAGCTTATATTTAAAAGTTTATCTATGGAAGCCATTAAAATAACTAGGTCATTGCTAGAATAGAATCAAGAAAATATCTTCAGACAATAAAACTGCAAACAATCTTATTTACTTTCTGAAATAGACTGACAAGTTCAGAGTTGTCACAAATGATCAAAATTGTGCACAAAAAAATCCAGTTTTTAGTGAAAATATTACTGTTATGTAGAACATTTCATATCTTCTTTTTCAGTTACAATACTGATCTGCTTAAGCCTTTAACTTCTTCTACTACTGTAATGGTTTACCTCCTCCTTCTTCAAATACACGAGAAGCATAAACTTGTGTCACTGAGACAGTGTAATCTTTTACACAGAGATTAAGTTCTACTTTTCTAGTGAGAATAATTTCTCTTCCAATTGCATTTAAACAACACAAACTAAAGAGAGAGAAAGAAGAAAGATAAGAGTGAGAGAGAGAGAGAGGGAGGAGGAGGGAGAGAGAGAGAGTCAGAGAACAGAGACTGAGGCCCTTGTACATCAAGAGGTTACAGTATCTATTACCATTGCCTTCCTTTTATAACAGTCTCTACTGACTTCAGAGGGAATTCCCAGCACTCATCATCTATAAGGGTAAAATAATGTAATTCTTTTCTATTACCCAGGACACAGAAAAGTGAAATAGTAACATTGGCATTTATGATGAAAATATTACATAAAACCAAGTTCTTATTCCCATGGAAGACTTTTTAGTTTCAAACTCAACATTAAGAGATTGTTTTATGATACATATATTATATACTATTTAATGCAAAGTCTGTGCTATGGTTGGTTATACATTTAAAATACCTTAGGAATTTCCAAGTACTTTTCAAATAATCATACTCATTAAATAACAATCATAGTAATTGTGATTCAATGCTTTTCTCGCTTCCCAAATGTCTGATATTATATCCTTTGAGTCCTGATTCTTGTTAGTGTAGGTGAGTATCATTGTCTCAAGACCAAAAATACTGTCCTTGAAAAGTCAATTGATCTAAGTCTACCTGCTCTCAACAAATTATTTAAAGTTGTGGCTTGATTAAACTTTTCTATTCCACATAAACCCTCAGTAGTGATCATCTCCAAATTTAAAATGTATATAATATATAATGCATTTAATTATTGCAATTATTAATTGCTTTTATTTTTATTATATTAAATACATTAGATATATTAGATTAAATAATAATCTAAACTTCTGTCTTAATTCTTTAACCATAAAGAGCCCAAAGAGAAGAGGAGGCCAGTACTTTTCATCCCTTAGCTTTTCTCTCTTTTATGACACCATAGCATAAGGTAGATACATTATAATAAATATAGATATGTAAATCTTGTGGAAACAAATAGAGAAAGATTGTGTTACATGTAATTTAAAAACAAATATTCCTCAATGCCTTGGCAGGTGATTACATACATTGCTTAAACTACATGTTCTTAAGAGACAGACACAGAATCCAGAACATCTACAGGAAATTTAAACTGGCCTGAAATCTTCTCTAGGGAAATGACCTTTTGTTCTTCTAATTTTCAGTCAAACTTGTCTGATTGGGAGACAAACATCATGTAACAAGGCCATGTAACACTGATGGTTTTCTGGGAGGTCCCAGTGAGGTTCGAGCTCTGCTGAACTGAAGGACAAGAATGAGTGGAGTTGCTTTGTTTCTAAGATGCTATTAACAGGAGAATGCAATGTTGGAACTTTTAAATTATTCTATAAATACATGAAAACTTCAAGTTATGTTCATTGTCCATTTAAAGATATCATATCAGCATTCTTGATTTCAGCCTACGAGTCCAATCAACACACACTCATAAGCTCATGTCACCTCTCTGAACTGTCTGACTGAAAATGACATTCTTACACAACTATCACACACACACAGGTGGAGACAGACATGCAGACGCTCAGTCAGTTGGCTGTCTGGGATGCTTTCATGCTGAATTAGCAGAAGCAGCTGTTCTAAACTTAGAAAATCATCCCAAGATGCATGACATCATGTGACAACATAGTAGGAATAGAAGTCCTTGGATTAGAGTGTGTTTGCTTGTGTGTGTGTGTGTGTATGTGTATCTATGTGTGTATATGTGTTATGTGTGTGCATGTGTATGTGTGTGCATACCTGTGTGTATGTGTTTGCTTGTGTGTGTGTCCAATGAGTATGCACAGAAGAAAAGATCATGCTAAAAAATTATTAATAGCCTAAGATGGAGCAGTGTTGAAAGTTAATTTAAGCACCCATAGCACTCGGTTTTCAGAAGGACTGAGCCAGACATGTGCTGAGGTGCTGTCTGCATCACTCAGTGCTTATATTCAGTATTAGAGCTATGCACACTATTGGAGTTTAATAACTACTTATTGAAAGAAGAAAAACTTTGATAAACATCAAATATGTTATAGCTAGTTAGCCACCCAACAAGATAATTAACTCAGGGAACTTGCCAACTGGTATTAAAAATTTTGAATATAAAGATAGTTTGTTATCAAAATGAAATAGTTTGTTCTAATGAAAAGAGAGCTTCTTATTTCTTAAATAATCTTCCATATTAACAGATCATGGCATTATATATCAGTATATATTATTCCATCCTAAGATAAATAAAAATTTACAAAATCACCTAAGTGGATTCCCATCCTACAAGCAGCTATCAAGAATTACCTTTGTTACAAAAGAACTCCACTTCCTCACAGCTCAGATTTTCTGGCTCAAAGCCTGCGGGGAAGCTTTCCTCCAATGGAAAGTCTCCTTTCGCGATGACTTCGGCCTCCTCTACTGGACACTCTTCTTCTTCATCTTCGATAGCATCTTCCAGTGGCCCTTGAAAAAGAATCAGGAACACTGTACCAAAAACATTCTAGGAAGGTAATGAAATAAAAATCCTTCATTTGATTACTGAGGTGAGGAAAGATAATTACAGGAAGTCATCCCAAGGAGATTCACACATGCAAATGCCATATAAGAAACAGTGGGTAGGGTTATATGAAAAGTGAACTTGCTTAATATATAATAAGCACTTTTATGGAAACTTACAAAAATAAGTAAATTTTAAAATGTTAAAAAAAAAGAAATAAAGACTAAATTCATTGAGAAGGCAAAGAAAGCCAGTGCCTGAAGACATTACATACAAAGTAAGTTCAGTCTACATTCCCTCCTCCCCCGAGTACTGAGCCCTAAACATATATATGTATATATATTTCTGTCTTGAGCAAACCTTTGAATGCTATGTTCATTTGTTAGAATTAACAGCCTGGTAAAGAGCACAAGTCTCTCTTACACTGCTGAACAATTTTACCTGCGATTTTAATAAAGATTTACAGTAATTGAATGCATTTTAATTGAAATGAGATTTTAATAAAGTCTATACTTTTAAAAATCCATCTTAAGGGTGGATTCCAAGAAAAGATTTCATTATATGTGTTTGAGGCTTGAAGAAAAATTACATATTTCTCTCCCTGATGAAAGCATAACCCTATTCACAATTAATTGATTTTTTTTCTGAAATGAAAAGTAGTTTTCTAATGAAAAAAATGTAATTTGTATTTATGTGATACTTTTTCAGTAATAAAAATACAACTTCCTTGGAAAGAATGAGAGTGAGGTGCACTACATTAATGGACCTATTTTACTGAAAGGAAATGGGGTGGGGGGTTGCAGTTGTTCAGGGGCTCTGAAGCGGCTGACACAGGAGCTCAACACAGGAACTCCATGTTGCTAAAGAATCAGCGTACCAAACTCATTTTACTACGTTGAAGCCTGCATTTTCTCCTACAGAAGCAATAGGGCATTTTTATCCTTAGAACACAATTATGGTAATCTGCACTAATTGTCAGTCTATCACTGGTCTTGACAGGAAAAATACTTCTGGGATTAAGTTTTCACTTTTCTCTGTCTCTGTCTTTCTCTCTGACTCTCTCTGTCTCTCTGTCTCTGTCTCTCCCCTCCCCCCCTTGTGTCTCCTTTCTCTCACTTAATCTCTATTTTTACAAATGTAATAGCAAGGTTTTCAGGCAAAAGAAGAAATATTAGAAATACTTTAATTGCTTCGATATTATCACTTTATATCTGTATAGGCCAACATACCTACATCCAATGGTATATAGGATTGGCACCCAAGTGAATGTCCTCAGGACTGAACAGGCATGTAACATTTATATGGATAGAATTAGTTACATGTGTTTAAATTAAGGGATATCCAAGCCAAGTTTTCCTTTAGAATTTATTTCCCTTAATTCAAAACAAGAAATGTTCACTTTAAATACTCGGTCATTGTAGCACATTTTAGAGTTAAATTTAAGAATAACAAAATAGATAAATTCGTGGATCTCATATTAGTTTTAATCCGTTATTAATAATTTCAAGTCTAACACTGATATTTTTACAAAAGTTATGTGAAATAAAAAAAATGTGTACAGCATCTATAAAATAACAGAAAGATACCACTATCCTGCTAACATGTACTTTAAACATACATTAGAGCATTTATTAATGACATTAATACATTTATCTAATGAAGACACTAGTGATGACCTTTCTTTTTTTGTATTTGTCTAAAGTATTTAACTTAACGTTTGGTAAAAAGTAAATATGAAATTCATCTCATTTTTCTTGGATGGGGAGTACCAGCATGCTTTCTTACATGGTCTATTATGTAGTCTGGTATGTTAGGTACAAGTGTTTTATTGCTGTTTCAGTTTTATAGTCTGGAAAGTAAAGCTAAGCAAGTCAGCTAATAGAACGAGGTTACAGACCACTATGTGAAGCTGTTGGTTTGTAAAGTGCAGCATTTTGAACATCTTTTTTTTTTTTAACATCAAGCCTTACTGCATAAATCAGTGTATGTCGGTTATAAGCATTTCCTCTCAGACACAAAAGTGTAAAATACAAGTAACACATAAAGACAGAAGCGTTAGCTAGTGGTTAGTCTATAGTCCCCTAATTATTTTTTCATAGATATATAACAAGTTAACTTTAGAACACGTGTCTTGAGTTTTTGATTGAAAAGTCAAACAAAGTATAAGTTCCCCCTCCCATAAAATCAGGATATTTTAGTAAACAGCAAAAATAAAACCTCTGATTGTTCATACTTTACGTAATCCATATGTGATCAATTTGTGAAATAACTAATATAAGTTATAACAGAAATGACATTATATAATATATTGGAGGTCAAATTCTTCTTTGAAAATATATACTCTGAATTTTGCTTACCAAAAAAATTCTAATCATGTAATAATTATTTGAACAGCTTATGCATACAATATGAAAGGTATAAAATCTCTCATATCTAGAGAACATGTATGCATGCATAGTATAAAAATAAAATTAACACTATATATACTTTCATTTTTAAAACTGAAATAGATGTGATAAAAATTTTGCAAGATCTTTTATTAAAGATAATGTTACTGAATAATTTAAAAAAGAATAGTAAGTTGGCTCCAGTTATATATTAAATTTTTGTAGTTGTATTAAAATCTTGTTCATGCTATCATTTGAAAGATAACCAACACTAAAACACAGATTTCTCATTAGTAAACCTCACACCAAGTTATGTGCTGTTAATCTTAAATAGGCTCACAGTTTTTAAATGGGCATTTCACTTTTGTTTCTAGGTTTGTGAAAAACAAAATTTGATAAGTTTCTTGCATATCTAAAGATTAAAAAAAAAACACATTTAAGTATTGCTTTGTGAGTCTGAGCGGCATTTATGTCCAAAAAAAGTCTAAATATAAAGCCAAAGGAATTTTTAGCTCATTTGTTCCAAAGGCATGAGAATTCATAGCCAATATTTAAAATAAGAGACAAGTCAATGATTAAGTGGTCAGCTTACATTCCTGCCAAAATAAATATCAGGTTTATATCATCTACTATATTTTCAATGTGAAATTTACTGGCCACTTCTTTTACAGCATGATCAAGTCAGATGCCAAGACAGATGTTTCCCTTAAAATGCATAGTATTTCTGGCTTCATATGGGATCTCTCACCTCTCTCTACTGCATGTTTCTTTAAGGAAGCACCACTAATAATCACTGGCCACAAACTAACATGTTAAAGGAGTAGGAAAGAGGCACTTGAAGCTCAAGTGTAATTAGTAGCACCAGGCAAGGGGGAAGAGAGAGACCTCCTGGGTATGGATTAGTAGGCACAGAGTCCACTTCAGGAAAATCACCATCCGTAATTTGACACAAATAATATCTCCTCAGAAAAGGCTCACAACCAAGCTCCATGTGCCCTCATGGAGAAAATTACTTCTGATTGAGGCCACTTGGCAGGCAAGAGTGAGGAAATCTGAATTTCAGCTCTTCAATTGTGTCCGATTTATAGATATTCAAGCACTTCTGCCAGAATTAATAGTCTTGATGTTCATAAATATCAACCATAACCACATTTTAAAACGCTAATATCTTAGAGCTCTGTATCCAAAGACTATGGCTATGGTAGTTCTAAAGGTAGAGTCCATTGTGCTGTTAACTGTCTCTGAGCAGAAATGAGTAAACCTTGGTGGAGAGTATTTGCTCCGCTTTTAGCAGAGAAACAATTGCATGCTCCAGCCCATTTGAATTGGCCATAGCTACCTTTGTGTTCCAGAAATAAAACTAATAAAAGGAAAGGTCGGGTAGATTCACAGCACTCAATGGCACTGATGAGCAGCCCCGTGAGTCGGCTGCACTGTGAAACCCAGACTACTGTGGGTCTACCCTGGAATGATTCGATGGCCTAAGTTGATGAAGAAAGACATACGATGTTTAAGTCATTCTGCACTATATCACCATGGTCCTTGAGTGAAATGTAAATGGATTGTACATATATGGCTATGAAGCAGTTAGGAGATAGTTAATCCTCTGGATAAAGGGATTTTTGAGAAACCGTTGCCACAATTTCAGGGTGCTGATGAAATTCCCCAAACATGTCCACAGTAACTGAAATAACAGCTAGAAGCAGACAAAGAAAATTTGAGGGTAATATACAAGGACATGCAGAAATACAGAAAGAAGATTAAAATTAGCAAAAGCACGAGGCCTCGTTAGAGAGCAGTGATCAGAACAGTATATATTAAAACCAAACACATGTATCTTTCAACATACATTGTTTTACTATATAACTTTCAACCTTGGCAGCCTAATATAAACAATGCAACCCTCACCTAAATGCCAGAAAAGTCTCTGTTTAGATAATGTTTCAGAAGAAGGTGTGCCCACAAGAGGAATTTATTTCTGCAGAAATTAACACAGAATGGAGACGGAAAAGAAACGATGATGTCTATGGTTCAAATGCAATATCCCTGTAGGAAATCTTTCCCCTTAAGCATTCATTGGCCTTAGTTCTTTATATATTAACTTGGTATGCTTTTGCATGTACTGCAATTACAAGAAGACACTGTCAAAGGTGAACCACAGAGAGCATTCAGTCTCTCACATGCATTAATATTCTAAGCATTCTATAGACTGCACAAGGCTAGCCACCTAGCAAAACGAGATTGTTTCAGAGTAGTGGGCAGCCTTGATTACAGCTGACAGGTAGGGGGAAAGTCATATTAAAATATTATCATTCCCAATAATTACAATAATCCATCACAGTGTGCTCAGAAATTCTGTTTGTTGAGTTTTTCCCTGAAACACTCACACACACACACACATACACACACACACACACACACACACACACACACACACACACACACAAATACTCCAGACCTTTTAATTTCATTTTTTTCAAATGCAGGATGCTTTTCACTCTATTAGTATAAGGTAGTATTATTAATGTTAAAACTTAAAACCTCATTCACAACTTTGACACTTTGTGCACACATACAGCAAGACATCCACATGAATGGATTAAATATTCAGAATGATAACAAATTAAGGAATGTGAAAACAATGAGACTGTCCAAACTGCTAACTTCTATGGTGTGCCCCCTGCAAAGGCCCTTTGTAACAGATGTATTCAGACAAAGGAGTAAGAAGATGCACAGATGTGCATGCACACACACACACACACACACACAGAGAAAGAGAGAGAGAGAGAGAGAGAGAGAGAGAGAGAGAGAGAAGAGAGAGAGACAGAGAGACAGAGAGACAGAGAGAGACAGAGAGACAGAGAGACAGAGATAGAGAGACAGAGAGACAGAGACAGAGAGACAGAGACAGAGAGAGACCTCCAAAAATCACAAAGAAAGCAACATATAACCTGTTTGAATTACCACATTACAATTGAACTACATTTGTCCAGTGATATTGTTTTTAAAGTCATAAACCTATAAAAGTAAAAGGAGCTAATTCAAACTCAAAACTTTTAATTCAAAAGTTAAAATGCAACTTTTCATTTTAAACTAATTTATATTTTTCTGTATGTGATGAAATGAACCAGTGGATTCATATTAAATATATTGGCATCTAACTACCTGTATCTTATCTTCAGTTTCTTTGTTAATTTCAAGCTAATCTATATACTATGAAAAATATAAAGCCATTTATAGAAGTTAATATCTATCTATCTATCTATCTATCTATCTATCTATCTATCTATCTATCTGTTTTAAAAACACATCCATATGTTTTTAAAGCGGATATTTTTTCTTACTTAATCATGGGTGTATTTTTTGGCTCTCAGCAGCTCATTTCAGAATTTACAGCTGTTATATTCAGACATCCTTATGAATCATCATTATCCTGTGGGCACATTGCAAAGTTCTTCTTACTCAGTTCCTATTACGTTTGTCTCATGCCTATCCCACAGAGTCATTTAATGAGAAGGGACAGGAAAGAGACTGCTCTTCGGACAGTGAGGATCCATACTAACTCATGTAATTGAGCTTAACAGCAAGAATAAAACCTTATTTCTGGAGTCTAAAAAAATAGTACTTTGGGAGAACAAGCGGTTTCTGCAGTCACACATCCAACAATAGTGGCATCAGGGGATCTGGTAGGAAAGAAACAGTTTTATTAATTTTTCTTCTTATCTACCAGAAGAATGTTGGGTTTTTTTCCATTTACGTTTGTTGCCTGCAGGTAGCAGAGCAGAGAATCATATAGTTGAATTTCTTCTTTTTCATTAATTTCTTTCCATGTGTTATTTCTTATATATAATTGATTTGGGGCTTTGCTCATAGCTGTACATGGGTTTTTTTCTAAATATATCTGTACCAACTGCTGTCTTTCAATCAAAAAAAGTTTAAGGAAATTACCTAAGTTTTGTTAAGTTTGTTAAAAATGAGATCTTTGGATATTTAAATTGAATTTTGAAATGTTAATGCACAAAAGACATTAGAGAATTCCTGATGGAAATATCCATTTGACCACACAGCACTCTGAAATGAAGGAGAAGAGGGTCAAGTTTTATTTAAATTGTTTCTTTGACATAAAGTGTTCTTTTTATCTTAAATAAACAGAATAAATTTTGCTATAATATCTGTACCCACTTTTATAGAAAATAGTATTAACAATTTCATATCTAAACTCTACAACAACTCAAATTGTTACAAGTTTTTCCCTGAAATACCTGCTTTTGGAACATTCAAACATTCAGTTACTAACTGAATAATAGTAATTTTTTAGAATATACCCAAACTTTACACATCACATTGATCTTATCTAGTAGATTCAGTACTGATGTCAAAGAAGAAACAAAGTTACAGAAGAAATGGAGACAACATGTAAACTTGAGTCCTTAATAACTAATTTACTCCGTGAAAGTAACTCAGGCATCTAGGAAATTCACTTCATTAGCAAAAACCTTGTGCACTGACCCAGCAAGTTAGTGACAGGAACAGCATTGAAATTCAAGTGTTCTAATCAGGTCTCGGTCCAGAGACCCATAAAGCAATTCCCAATATACTGAAAATGGTAACTCTCTCTTGAAAATATGACAGCATGATTTTTACCAAAATCAGTCCCCTCCCTGTTATGCAGGAGATACATCTCAAGATCCACATTGGTGCATTGCTAAGTCATGGCAAGTATCAATCCTCATACACGTACACATGCATGTATTCATACATACCATATGTATGTACTTAATCCTAACATACACATCTATGTTAAAGTTTGCATAATTCATTTTGTAAACACTACAACAAATTTTAAAAAAAAACAAATTTTAAAAATGTTATTCTTATTATAAGACAATGATAACAATAAATAAGCCTGGTGTCATGAAATATTGTTATTTTAATATTTAGAAAGTAGACTGGGAATTCAAAGTCAGTCTAAGCTATTAGACAAGATCTCATTTCAAAAAAGATTTATTTTTTGAAATATAAATATTTATTTATAAAATAGTATATTATATTAACATACAATAGCAGAGTTTCTTGCTTGGAAGGATTTGAGGATTTTGGTTTTTACTTTCTGTTTTGTTTTGTGTGGCAAGTATGTTGGTGTGTGTATGGTATGTGTGTGTGTGTGCATGGTATGTGTGTGTGTTGTGGTATGTGTGGTATGTATAGATGTGTGTGTGTGTGTGTGTGTGTGTGTATGTGTGTGAGTGTATGGTATGTTTAAGAGTGGCTGGGGAATGGTGGTACACGCTTTTAATCCCAGCACTTGGGAGGCAGAGGCAGGTGGATTTCTGTGTTCGAGGCCAGCTTGGTCTACAGAGTGAGTGCCAGGACAGCCAGGACTACACAGAGAAACCCTGTCTGAAAAAAACAAAACAAAGCGAAAAAAGAGTATGTGTGTGGCATGTGTAGGAATGTGAGGGTGTGGTGTGTTTGTGTGTGTGATATGTGTGTATGTGTTTGTTGTGTGTTTGTAGTATATTTGTGGTTTGTGTGTGGCATGTGGTACGTAGTATGTGTGTATGTGTATGGCATGTGTGTGTGGTGTCTATATGTATATTTGTAGTATGTATTTATGTGTGTATTTATGCTGTGTGTGTTTATGTATGTCTTGTGTGTGGTGCTTATGTGTGTGCATTTGTATGTGATATGCCAAAGTGTATCTGTGTGTATTTGGTATGCTTAGATATATTTGTGTGTGTGTGTGTGTATCTGTTGGTTGTGCATGATGTGTGTGTATTTGTGGTATGTTTGTGTGTGGTGGTGTGTAGTGTGGTATGTATAGGTATATTTGTGTGTATGTGTGTGCATTTGTGGTGTATATATTTGTGTGTATGTGTGGGCTGTGTTGTGTATGTGTGTGTTTGTGTGTCTTATTGTAGGTGTGCTTATGTATATATGGTATGTCTAGATGCATTTGTGTGTGTGGTATGTGTGTGTATTTGTGGTGTGTGGGGGTTTGAGAAAGCCTGGGTGTAGATAAGTGTGTGTTTGGGGGGATGAAGCCAAGGGTCTCAAGCATGCATAGCAAGTGTTCTACCTCTGAGCTACATCCCACTCCTGGAGTTCTCATATAATGTTTTACAGCCCCATGATGGTGATGAGTACAGAACACAGAAGGCATTGCGTACATCATCCTCTTCATCAGATTATCAGGCATTTACTCAGACGTACTCTATTGATCTTATAAGTACATATCTAGGGTACTGAAAATGTTATGTTCTGTACTGAGATTACAGCAAGATGCACAATGAAAGGACCCTACCCTAAAGGAAGTGAATAACATCCATTCAGAAGACAAACATATGCACGCAAGGTATGAGACTGAATGGAACAGAACAAACCTTTCCAATTTAGTGTGGATGAAAAAGCAGAGGTTCTTATATAGTCTACTGAATTACGTGCATTTAAGCATTTTCTTATCTTCTCAGTTATAATTCTACCCTAGTCACATTTCCAGCTGGAAGCAGCATGTTGGGAACTTTGCATTGAGTCTGAATGCCTTAAATGCTCATTCAACTAATGATTTCTCAGTTGAATTTAATTGTAATACAATTGAAAATCAAATTGTAAAGTGATAGCACTGGAGATGTAGGAAATGAGTATAAATGGCTTACATTAGACTTTTAACAGAGTACTCACACATGCATGAATCTAAGTTCATTATGTACATTATTATCACTAGCACTATTGTTACTACCATTATTATTATTATTATTATTATTATTATTATTATTATTATTATTTATAAAGTTGGAGCGAATCACTCCACTTGACAGGATGCAATCCATTGTCCTTTCCTCGGTATTTCTCTCTCAGTTTGATAGAAACCATCTGGAGTGTGTGAATTCAGGAATGCTGGGATAGTTTTCTAAAAGTAGGAAATGCTTCCATGAAACTTCAGGTGCTATCCATAATATGGAATGCACTGCATTCAGTTTTCAACAGTATTTATTGGCTGTAAGATGAACACTCCCACAAAAACCTTTGTACCTATGTGTCTGAAAAATATTTATACATGGATTAACCAAGATTTATAATTCTACATACCTCTTTTCTTTTTTTATATTAATCATTCCATTTGATTACATCTCAAATTATATCCCCCTTAAAGAAAGTATATTTATTAGAGTCAAGCCAGTATCAAAATACATCTATTCTTTTGTAACATGGAAAACATATTGCAAAACACACACACACACACGCACACACACACACACACACACACACACACACACACACCATTAGATGATGCACCACATAGTTTTACCACAAACTGAACCAATAAAAGCAGAAATGAGTTTTAAAATTTATATAACTAAAGACAATATAGGCACATAGGTTTTGACACCAGATTAGCATTATTACATCCCCATTCTTAGTAAAATAAATCAATTAAAATGCACTGGTTGATTTTCTTTTAGTATAAATGACAAAAATATGTCTATAAAATGACTATAAGAAAGGGACATTGCTGGCCAACTTCATTAAAGACTTCATTATGGTAACATTAACTAAAAATAGCCTTTAAAATGATCTGCCCAAGATCATACTATCCAGAGTGAGAAGGTTTTATTTATGTGTTTATAAATATGTGTGTATATGTGTGTGTATTTGTGTGTATGTGTATAACAGTAACTAAAGAAAAAAGGCCTTAAATTTGAGAGAGAGAAAGAAGGTGCAGGAGAGGGATGGGTGGGAAGGAAGGGCAGGGAGAATAATATAATTATAATTTCAAGAAATATATACAAATGATATGCCATATCTTTATTTTTTGAAAAGCAATGTGGGTATGTTCAGAACATAAAAAGAAAAGATCTAGAGAAGAAAAACTAATGCAAATATTTGCATCAGGAATATAATAAATGGTCAATATATAACTTGTTTTCTTTTGTTTTTCTCTTGATTAATAAATTTTGGATCAAATTCACTTCTCATCCCTTAATAACACCTCTTCTGCCTGTGTCCTGTTCAAGCAATTCTTTACCTGTGTAATTAGCTACTAATTGAACCTTCCAGTGAAGTTAACCTTACAGTTTGGCTGAATACATAAATGTCAAGCAAACCATGGCTCTCTACGTGAGACTGGCACACTGGCAAGATCTGCATCATCTAGAAACTTGCAACAGATTCAAACCAATTGTCACATTCCACCCTTCATCCCCATCACAGAACCTTCGAGAGTCGTGGCCATAAATCTTTTTTTTAGCAAATCATATGGTAACCCTGATAAAAGTTCAAATTTGAGATCTGTGGTGGAATACAAAGACTAGTCAGGGATTATTGTGTAACAGTCTAAATTATAACATCAGTGTCATTTGTAATAAACAATACAATAACTTCAGCTGATACAGGCTCCAGCCTCAATTAGACACTTTTATCACCACAGCTGAGGTTGTATCTTCAGACCTCTCTCCCCCTGAGCTTCTCAGGGTTGTGTATGCAGTGAATGGCCAGAGCAGGTTTATTTTCTTAGCGCTGGTGAGTCATTGTCTCAGTAGATCCAGAGCCCATTAAACAGCATCTTCAATTAATAACATTTTCAATTAATTCTGAGATGGCATGGGATAGACTATAGTCACTTCAGGTTAACCTCTCTTGGCTATTTCTCCATCTGCCTCAGGAGTAGTGAGAAATATGAGCAGAGATGAAGCCATTTTAAAGAAGAACCCCTTAGAACTTCCCAATCAATTCCACTCCTATGTATGTCTTTGGTTAAGCTCCCCTCCCAAAAAAAAAAAAAAGAACAAAATACAAAACAAAACAAAAAGTCAACAACAACAACAACAACAACAACAAAACCCAAAAACTAAGAAAAGGCCCAAGCAACAGCAGCTTCTCAAATTTTTAAATTACAGCCTGTTGCTTGGGTCTCATAGAATAAGAGTCTCTTAATTCCAACACATTCTCATCCTCCTCTTTTAGGGACCTAGCATTGTGGAAGAGATGAAGAATGTGTCACCCTGACAGGCAGAGCTGACCAGCCAATAAAAGAAGACCTGGGCAGTAAGAAATCCTGGTCAGATTGTACCCACTTTTTCCTGCTCATCATCCATCACTGCAAGCTCTTATCAGAATTAGGCCACTGCACAAACCAAGTTAGGCCAGTGGGATTTTAGAACGCAGTGTCATAGCCAGCTTGCACAGTAAGCCCGGAAATGAAGCTCACCAAACTGCGTGTTGCTACACTACCACCTTGGACCAAATATTCAAGGTGAGGCCAAAGACAGATCTAGGTTCCATTTTCCACAAATAAGGTGGCTCCCCAAGTCTGGAAGGCTGCCAGTTTGGCCCTGTTTGCATTTGACATGGAAAATAATGATGGATATTCTCTCTAAACTTGTACAGTCATGCACATAGAGCCAGGGAAAAAATTCCTCATGCAAAACAAAACATTTCTGTAGATGCCATGTACTAGCTAGAATATATTTTTATGTGCCTCCTTACTTTCACAAGGTTAAGTGTTATTTTCCAAATTTCCTTCATGGTAAATCTCTTTCATGTTTGGAGCACTAGAAAAAATAATAAAACCTTTACTGAATCTCCATCTGAAAGAGCTGAACAAGATAAAGAAGGCTGAGTGTAGGTAAAATCAAAATTAAAAAAATCCACATGTTCAATCAGCTCTAATTGTAACATACCTTGGGACATACATCAATGGGACACTTTAGAACAAAGCATTGTGTGCTGTCATTCATGGTTGTAACGGTACTTGGAATCAGCTCGTGAGAACATCTCAAGGGGCCCAGAAAGCACTTGTCTATAAAACCTATCAAGGAACAAGGTTTACTTTATGCCAGCACATTAAAGGGTGTCTGAAGATACTGGGCACTTGAAGAAGCTATAATTTTAAGAGCAGCCTCTACTCTTTTGGGACCTGGAAGAGTAGGCAGAGTACAGGGATAACCAAACCAGCCCACCCACACCATCTAGTACATACATTCCAGAGGAAGCATCCAAGGACTCACTTTTAAAAGAAAAATAACCCTTGCCTTTAACAACAAAGCCTATAGCAGAATAAAATCAAGTACCTTTATAGGCAGGAGTTATAGGGTGAGACAAAGGTGGAGAGCTCTCATAAAGGAACCTTCCAGTGATGGCTCCAAGCACTCCAGTGTTTGTCTCATAAACCCCATTCGGCCTCCATGCAACACACTTCCTATGGACTTCTAACTGAAGCATACATTAGGGACTGTATGTGGAAAGAAAACTGGGCATCTGAGTTTCTTTTCAGTTAAATAGAGCCTCATTTTCTCTTTCAGTCTTTAGGAAGAAACAATGTGTTTACAATGTTCTACTGAAGGCTGGGTAAGTTGTCAAGTTCCTATTTCCAGAATTTCATAGCATCTACTTGAATACAACTAGGAAACTTCACATTAGCAGCAATCCAAATTTAATCTCTTTTTCTCATTTAAACCAATGAAATCACACCACTTCAACCAGGTAAAACAATTCCAGAATATTAGATCCTTAAGCCATTAGCACATACCATACTAGCAACAAGTTCTTGAGGACTCTGCAACCCAAGATCTTTGAACTCAGATTGTTCTTAACAAGGTTTCTAAGCTTTGGAATAGATTAGCCTATAAGCTGAATGAATAACAGAGAATTAACTTTCCTGTTTCCTAATAAAAGGGTGCTTCTAACAGAAGTTACTGTGTTTCCAAGTTGCTTTTGTTTTGCTTCAGCTGTTAGTTTTCATGTTATTTATTTTTCCTACCTAGAACCAGAGCCATGTAAGTTCTACAAAGCAAACACATTGGTGTTTCTTAAGCATTGCTAATCTCTTCCTAGCTCAGATTTTATTTTCCTGTAATTGTTTGAAAAGCCATTACTTCAGCCCTTATTCTCTGACTTCATATACCTAAAGTATTTTACTCTTGGTTTTTAAAAATATAAGCAAGAAAACCCTACATGCAAATGAAAAATAAATTAGTGGTCACTACGCACTGTTAGCAACAGCTTCCAATTTGACCCTCTGTAGTTGTGAACTCATGCTTTCTGACTTCAAAATGTATGTTTTCCCATCACCAAGTACCATAAAACACTATATCACCCCACCTGATCTAGCTTTTTACCATGGAGTCAGTCTAATATTTGATCAACTATCAGTGGAAGATAGGAAAAGTTTGTGGAAGTTTGGCTCCCTCCATATTCTTACAAAATCTCCTGGTCTGATACCTAAGGGTGGTCCTACTATTGTTGACTTTGCCTCCAATTTACCCTCTGGTCATCTACTAAGGACATTAACTTTAGTGTATAGTAAGTTCATGCTGAAGGTCTGATGTAAATGTGACCTCTGAAGGTCAATTCCCTAGCTCAAGCAGTTCTGTGACATCCCACAGGGACAAGCACTTCTTCTTCTTCTTCTTCTTCTTCTTCTTCTTCTTCTTCTTCTTCTTCTTCTTCTTCTTCTTCTTCTTCTTCTTCTTCTTCTTCTTCTTCTTCTTTTTATTTTTCGAGACAGGGTTTCTCTGTGTAGCCCTGGCTGTCCTGAAACTCAGTCAGTAGACCAGACTGGCCTCGAACTCAGAAATCTGCCTGCCTCTGCCTCCCAAGTGCTGGGATTGTAGGCATGCACCACCACCTCCCGGCTTCAAGCACTTCTTTATGTATTCCAGGTTTCTAGTGCAGACCACTTGACAGGACACAGAAGTCAGTAAGCGGAACGTGTGGGGATGGAGGAAGAAGCTGACTGTGTTGTACAACAGCAAGTGAGACTAGGCAAGAGTGGCTGTTATCTTCTTGTAAATGCACAAGGCCATTTTGTCTTTAGATTTTAATCTTTCTTTCTGGAGCATGCCCTATCCTACTGTAGGAGATTGTGTATCCACTGAAAAAAAATATGACTTATTGCTTCTGTACCATTGTGTCTGTGAGGTTTGGGTTTCTGCTACTAAATACACACACCATCTCAGTGTGGCCTTTGACTTTACACACTGAAAATAAGAATTCTCTGTGTACCACGGGCAAACATAGTCCATGGGATATTGGGTGGGAATGCTTTTTCCCCAGCTCATTGGAGTTCACTGGGACACAACTGAAGCAGCATAAAATTTAGGTTGTGGAAAGTATTAAATAGGTGGTTTGTGGTTTGTTTTTTTTTTTATTTTAGTTTCTATAATGTGTAGACAACTGGAGTAGGTTAATGTGGGAGCTACCAGAGAGAGTGGGGGCTTGTATACCTGGTCTTTCTAACAGCTGCTAGTGAGGTGAGGATTCTAAGTGGTCTCAAATCATCTACATAGGTGCCATAAATAACAACTGAAGCTTTCAGAAACTCTTTGAAAGAGTTGGTGTGTAAAAGTGAAGTGAGGTATGATGCATATTTGTGTGCATGCTGAGGGACGGGACTTACAATATAGAGAAATCACTCACCCTAATGGTTATATATGGTTTGTTTCCCATTTATTACAACTCACTATGATGTGGACTGTCCAATATTTGGTAAAATGACTTAAATACTGTTCACGCAAGAAAAATATCAACCAATGAAAACCTAGATTCGTACAACATTGTGAAAAGATTTAATAAGAAATCTCTCCTGCCAGGCAATGGTGGCAAATGCCTTTAATCTCAGCACTTGGGAGGCAGAGGCAGGCGGATTTCTGAGTTCGAGGCCAGCCTGATCTTCAGAGTGAGTTCCAGGACAGCCAGGGCTACACAGAGAAACCCTGTCTTGAAAAAAACAAAACAAATAAAATAAAATAAAATAAAATAAAATAAAATAAAATCTTTCCAATATAGGCACATATTGGGTATGCATGACAAATAATACTTTTCTGAACAAATAAGGTGACTGATCACTAACTCAATCATTAAAAATAAAAAGATTTAGAATTTATAACAAAGAACTTAAAACAAAAAAATTTAGATAATAAACATTCTAAGGTTGTGTGGCTAATAACATCTGGAGGTGTGGACCAGGCATGGCAGTAAAGATCAGTAACCCCAGCATGCCTGAGACAAAGCAGAAGCATATAGATTCGAGACCAGCCCTGGATGCATATAGAGACCCAAGTTTAACCAAACAAACTCTGTTTTCTGGGATACAGAAGTATACTTCTGGAACTGTTTGAAAAGCAATGACACTAATCTACTCCTTTGAAATGCCTATCAACTCGCTGAAGCAACAACATTGCAGTGAGAACACAGAGGAGACTTCTAGTCTGGCAGGAGCCTGCTCACTCTTTGGTGGATGGAATCACTAGGACCTCTGTTGCAGACTGTCTTAGTTTCTGCTGTCTGAGGTGGAATCTAGGCCTACAGCCAAGTTTGTGTTTTAGTAATAATTACAAAAGTCCCTAAAAATGAATAGCTTTCTCTTGGTTGCAGTTTTGGTCTCTGCAAAGCTAGGGAGATCATCAGCTTTTACAAAGAAGGAAGAGTCAGTAAGTAGTGTGTAACCCAATCTCACATCTTTGCTATCTCTGTCTCAGACAAGAAGGACCAGCAACAAGGAGAATGCAAGAAGAAGTGATGCAGAACCGGAAGACTGTGAATGCTCTGCTTTAGAGCATGACAATTATCTATGACATTTCAGTATGTTAAATGTACATGTACATATTTTGTATATGTATATGCTAAATATATATGTTAAATGTTAAATATATATTTATGTGGTGTATATATATATATATATATATATATATATATATATATACACCATATTACAGGATAAATACATATCACACTATATATAGATATGTATACACCCATATATATATACAGATATATATATATATATATACATAGTGTGTAACTACCTAATAACTTAGATTTTAGAAATAAAAGGGATAGTTTGAGCATAGTAACAATTTTCTTACTCTTCTCTCTTCAAAATATTTATTATATAAAAAATACTAATATTTTAAAAATTCAGTTTGTTGCTTTTAAGAAAATTTTAAAAGATTTTTTTTCAAATAAGTCAAGAATGTAATAAGAAAAAGACATGATAAAAATTACAAAAAGCAAGTAAAATTATGACAATAAACATCATCTTATTATAGAGAGAAAGTTGATGATGCAGAAAATTCGAATTAGAGTGTTTGATGACAAACTGGGAAATACAGAGAATAACAAAAATATTAAAGGTGAGCCATGAAGAGTTAAGGAGAACAGTGGAAAAGTTGCAAGGTATAAATAGTTGATAAACTCAACTTTAAGTAAGGCAATGACTAGTTAGCATACTAACACCAAAACATATATGAGGTGTATTTTATCTATCCCTATCTCTAGCTGTATCTCTATCTCTATCTAGAACTATATACCCCTTGTATTGAAGATGAAAGAAAACAATCAAAATCAATACTACGTTTATTTTATTTATTTTCAAACAGTATAACTATAGCATTATCTTCATACCGTTATGTCCGTCTTTCTTTTTCTAAAATGACCCAAATATAAGACTGCAAACAAAACAAAAACAAAACCATGAAAATAAAAGCTAGAATAATATAAAGACAGGCTTTTATATTAAGTTAATATAAAATGTGTGTGTGATGCTGACTGAAACATCCTCAGACCTACTGGGAAACCACATTATAAGATGCCATGTCCTTCCACAGCATCAAAAGATGTTCTGTCAGCATTAGAGATAAATTATCAAACATTATGAGGAGCACAACTTTACCTAGAGAAAACCTTTTAGAGAAGACTAAAATTTGCTAAACACAAAATGGGAAATTAAAAGTCAGGTGTATATCTTACTAGAGGTAAAGTAATAGATTATTAGACAATAAGTACAAGGGAATAATTTCATTTTAATATTATTGATAAAGATGAGTTAGAGTCATAAAACAGATGACTTGGGAAGAAAACTAACTCCCAAACCTCTTCTTTCCCTGACAGAGAACAGGTATGTGATAGCTATGATGGTACACACTTGCAATGGCAGACTTAGGAGAATGAGAAAAAAAATTTAGAGTTCAGGAACATCAAGAGCTAGAGAGATACCATACAAGCATTAACGTAACTTCAACTCCAAAATCCTAGCCCCTGAGAGGCAAGGGATGTAAATCTCTGGAAGTCTGAGTTTTGCCTGGTCTACATTGTGAGTGCTACGACACCAAGTGCTACACACTGAAAATGAGAGAAAAGACAAGGGAGCTAAAAGTGTCTGATACACTTGCAATCCCAGCATGCTCTCTCTGGGGAGGTGGAAAAGAAAATCCTTGGGCTTCGGTATTCAATGAGCCTAGTCTTTGAGCTCAGGGGAAAGAAGAGATCTCATCTAAAAAAAATGTGTGTGTTTCCTGAGAAATAACACTTACACTATCCTTGGATCCCCATGCTCATCCATCTACACACGTGTATCCTCACACACATCCACGCAAAACAAAATTTAAAGGCAAAATTGAGATTGAACTTTTGAAAGGCAAATGAGAATAATACTTTGCAAAGATAAATAATGAAAGTTTAAAATTGAAATGAAAACAAGTTAGTTAATCTTTCATTAAATAAATATTTTAAATGATGTAGCTGTTGCTAAATGGGTAAGAATGCATCTCTAAACCAAAAAGAAAAAAAATGATTAGTGTCAAATAATACCTTTACATAATGAATAAGCAAATGAAAACTTGGTATCTTGATATAAAAATCAGTAACAATACTATTGACTAGCTATGCTAACAAACTATTATCACAAGGAACAATGGGAAAAGAAATAAAGAAAACCTTGATCTCTGTATGCAACACCCACTTCTGCTAAGCTACATGCTCTCTATCATCCCATTTCTTATAAAGATGTTCTTACACAAATTCATGAAATATTTATAAACACTGACCACATATTAGCAATTACGAACCTCAAGGGTCCTTAAAGAGAAATTTTAACGACACGTTTTAATTAAAAGTGATGTACGATTTTAATGAACTTAAATTCTTTTCTTACAAAACACTTTCTGGTTTTGGCAGTTTAGGGGTTCAAATTTTAGCTTCTCGTGTTCTGACTTCACAGCTCTTAGAAGAGGCAGAGAACTGAGCAGGGAGAATTCAGGACTGAGAGGCCTGATCAACCCTGAAGCCAAATGATGAACTGCAGCTGGAACGTCATCCCAGGCACCAGGCCCTCCACTCAGAAAAGAAGATCTGGAGCCCCATGAAAACCATGGATTTGGGGAGATATAAAAACTAATACTTCTTTTAACTGTTAATAACTTGGGCATTTGACAGAGAAAACAGCGAAACAAACAAGTAAACAAAACACTGTGTTCAGAGAAAAAGAGTAAACACAGACTTTTTTCCCCAAGGTACACACACATCTAGCATTTATTTAATTACACTCATGTCAATGGTCATTTCGTTGATTTTAATGTACACAATTTGAAATGATAGACCAATTTTCTAATATTTATATTTCCATACACCTTAAAACTTCTCTACAGAAAATATTTCATTCTTTTCCCAAACATTACATCCTGACCTCAGGTTACCCCCCACCTTCACTTTTCCCAGATCCACTCCTTCTCCACTTGCCTTCAAAAAAAGAAGCCCCCTACCCCCAGCAGAGATATCAAGCAAACACACTATAACGAGCTACAATGAGACTAGGCACGTGGGTCATATCAAGGCTGGAGGAGGCGAGCCAGGAAGAGAAAAGGAGTCCCAAGTACAAGCCAAAGAATAAGAGGCACACCTGCTCCCACCGGAGGAGCCCCACAAAGATGCCAAACTACATGCCCAGAACGGAAAAGCAGAGAACCAAGCACAATCCTACAATAGGACCATGAGAAACAAAAGTTTTATGAAAAACAAAAGGAAGAAGAAGCAAAACTCTTAAGAAAGCAAGTTTTAAATAATAGAATGCAGTGAAGATCTCCCTTAAGTGACATTATATCTATAAAAATTGATTATAATGCTAAAATAAAGCTGGTTAAAGGAATCATTAAGAATGTATTGAATGATTGTTAAACCCCTGCTCTAGTGGCTGGGTTTTCCTGATTTCACCAATATTTAATGATTTCAAAAAGCAAAACCTAGGATCATCATACACACACACACACACACACACACACACACAGAGAGAGAGAGAGAGAGAGAGAGAGAGAGAGAGAGAGAGAGAGAGAGAGAGAGAAGCATTTAAATTTAGAAGACTTAAGTGAGAGTAAACGTAGATGCTGTGTTGGGTTATATGTGTAAAACACTTTTTTAGAAGTAGAAATTAAGTATGATAAGTATTCCAAATAATCTGCAAAGTGAGTCTGTCATGGGTTTCTGATTATAAAGACCCTGTCAGAGGATCTGGGACCTGGGAAAGGGGTTCTCTAGGGTAAACTGATAAGCTCTCTGATGGGAAGATGGTCTGAAACTCTGCTGTGTATGACAGGGTGGCTAGGCCTGTGTGGCTATCTGGACATTTGGAAAAAGCCCTATGAGATGAAAAAGAGAATTCTAATTGAATTTAATTTTAATTAATTTAAATTTGAATATCCATATGTGATTAATGACAACCAAATTGCAATATGTCTGCAGCATATATATACATATATATACATACATATGTATATATATATTCTCAAACATGTGATAAGATGACAGTGGACACAGTGGTGGCACAATAGGGAACTAGGCAATAGAAACTCAACTACCAGTAAAGAAACTGGTAACTCCCTAAGCGGAAAGGATTAATTAACTGCAAAAGTTGAAATAATCGGTTAGCAATTTAGGAAGAAAAAACAATTGAGGGTCTTATCTCGAGGATATTTAAAAAATAAATTTCAGATTGTCTCTTAAGGATTATTAACACAGAAGTAACCACAAGGAGCAAAATGGGTTTTTAGTCAAGTCTGTGGGCAAGAGGTGATATTGAGAACAACACAGAACTGCAAAGAGGCACAAAACTATAGAAAAATATAAGTAATAAAAGATTGTGACCCTGACTACTTATGATTTCTATACAACAAAGTATCGACAAAACAAAAGTAAGGACACTGCATAAGAAGCAGATTTGTTGACCATCTGAATCATGTGTAATGTGTTACATGGCTAACAATGTCATTAGGCATCCCCGTTGTAGCCTGTGTATGCTATGCACAAGAAATAAAGAAATAAAAGTTATACTTGCGGGGTGGGGGTTGGCAGCGGGCAAGAGCAATGGAACCATTACTGGAACAGTTTTTTATAGTCCAACAGAGAGATACCCTCAAGGACTGTTTCTTTTTCTCCCACTCACACATTAAATCAACCAATAGCTCCTTAAAGCACCCCCTTGTAACATCCACCAAACTGACCGCCCATCACTGTAACTCCCTCTCTGCCTAGGTCAGAGCCCTCGGGTTTTTACCCAGCATGCACACCAGCTTGCTTAATATCCAGTAGTTCCTTTCCTCAGGTGAGTTCTAGCATGTGTAATTTTCATTAATTAACTTCATCAACTTTTTGTAAATCTAGAACAAAAACTGAAGAAAGAGTACTCATATAATAAAAAAAAAACACTTAAGGAGAATGAATGACAAATTTTAATTTTATTTATTTAGAGATTCAGGAGACCTGTTTAGTATTAGGCACTGGCAAACGCCAGCTATTCGTTCACTGTGGCTCTACTAGTAGTATTTTATTGACCTTAATGAGTCCCTTTATTTTCTGGCACCTTTTTTGTGTAGGTTTTGCTTTTTGTTTTTTATTATTATTTCTTTTATTTTTTTTGAGATTATACAGAAAATGGAAAGCAATCATTTTTTAAGATAAAATGTTGTTCTAATTTGTTCCTCTGTTGCTGTGATTAAACAGTGAGCAAAAGCAACTTAACCAAGGGAAGAGTTTACCTGACTCACACGTTATGGTCCATCATCAGGTGAAGACAGAGTAGCAACTGAAGGTAGGAACCTAGAGGATGGAACTGAAGAAGACAATACAGGGGAGTCACAGCTCTGCTTACAGCTTGCTTCCCTTGGCTTGATCAGCTCCCAGTCTTCCTGCCCAGGGATGGTACCATCCACAATGGGCTAGACCACCTCAGTATCATCCAGAAATCAAGAAAATGCCCCCAAAGACATGCTCATCGGTAAATCTGATGGCGACAGTCTCCATTAAAGATTCCCTCTTCCAGGTAGGTATAGACTTGTGTCAGGATGACGAGAGCTACTTTAGTGATTCAAGAAGTGTGATGTTCCTATAACAATATTTAATAAACAACAGTAAAGAAAGAGGCTACAATTGATTTATGTATTCTAAATGGAATGCTCGTCATGAAACAATGATTAACTTTACAATATCTTAGGAAAGCTTCAAAGTTGTTCAAAGCAGTCATTAATTCAAATTCGTAGTCTTCCTCTTTCAAGAAGTACTTGGCGGACTACAAAGATCTGTGCTGAGCAAAGTTTTTATGGTAATGTTTGCTGTCAGAGAGAGGTTTCAGAAACTACATAAAGACCATCACTGATTTCAAAAGCTGTAAATCCTCATCATTAGTGTAAGGCAGTCTTTGGAAAAGCTTTTTTTTTAATTAGAAGAAAGTACATTAAATAATAAAAAGCAATAATATCCTCAAGTAGTTAGTACTAAGTTTCAGCATTGAAAAACAAAAGACTCAAGTTTGCACAGCCAAGACCAATTTATTCTCCCTAATGAAAGTCCTCTGTATAGTTCATGAGCATTTTAAGTGCATGGGCTTTCTGGCCTATATTTTTGCTGTGTTTGACTTCATTTTCTTTCCTAGTTACTAATTTTTAAGAAACAGAAAGTTCCTAACCCTCAAGAGACTAGAGGCCCTAGAGAGTTTAGAGGTCAGGTGGGGTAGGGGGTGGGGACATCCACTTGGAGTCAGGGTGGTGGGGAGGAGGTATGGGATGTGGAACAGTTGGAGGGTAGACTGGGGGGGGCACAAAATGTGGATTGCAAAAAGATTAATTAATTAATAATTAAAAAAAGAAACAAAAGACAGAATTTGTCTGGTTCTTATTCTTGGTTATCAAACCTTATGGTAAGTTGACAGACCCCACTTTTGACCTGTGAGGATGTGATGTGCCTGGCTGCATATCTTGTCCTGGCTCAGAGTTGCTGTGGTGAATGACACCATGTGGCTTGTCCCTGACAGAGGAATATACCTGCATACTTTCTCCTGTTACATTGTTTTCAGCCACAGACTGCACAGTGTCAAGAGAAGGGAAAGGAATCTCCTCTTCCAAGAGAAAAGAGAATTCCTAAACATATAGCTTGTTGTGCTGATAGAAGTCACAGGTGTAAGTCTGTGAATCCCACAGCAGAGTACAGAGAAAAACACAACGTGGCATTTGAAGACATCTTAGCACAGGTGCCCTGTCATAGGCAGGCTATTCCTCACACTGAGAAGAGCAAAACTGCCACAGCAGCTAAACACCAGCGTTTTAAAAGAGAGCTTGAAAATGAAAGAACAACTATAAAAATCTAGTAAAAATTGTATGAACATATACTACGGTATCAAAATGTTTGTGATTTATTTAATTATTTTGTATATATGGGTGTTTTGACTGAATTTATGTTTGGGGGTGACAGATGTCCTAGGACAGGAGTTACAGACAGTTGTGAGCTTTCACGTGGGTCCTGGGAATTGAACCCGGGTCCTGTGGAAGAGCAGCCAGAGTTTTTAACCTCTGAACCATATCCCCAGCCCTTATAGTATTAAAACTGAGAGTGACAATGAACAAATGTCCTGAGAAAGATTAAAAAAAGCCTTTTGTCAGTGGTCAATATAAGCACTGTGGTAAAACTACTTGTCTTTAAGGGGATATTTATTTTATTTTTAGTGTTCAAAGAATTCTTTAAATAAAGTTATGTTAGTTAAGGGATAGTAAGTATAAAACTAGGCACACTGAATCATATGAGCAGGGTTCTTTTCCCTATTAACAAACTTACTAATTAGATATTTATCTTCTCAATGACATCAATACCTATGATTGATGAACACTCTGCTCCATACAAGGGTGGAACTATCAGACAGGAGTTATAATATAAAGGAATGGAACAATAGTTTGGAGGGGGAAAATGTAATTAAATTTAAAAAAACACAGTTGATATGTTAAATAATGGTCTTAGTATTGGTTAGGATGGCATGTTTGTTCACAGTATACATCAAAACAAAAAGAATGGGCAAAGTTATTTCTGAAGTAATACATGAACAACAACATTTATATCTACACAGAATTTCAATTGAAAATCACCTCATTATCGTATTACTTGGCAATGTTGAAAAGCTGTGTAATAATAATAATAATACAAATTATCTTAGACAGGACACAAGAACACTTTTACAAAACTGGTTTTAATGTTAGTGAATTTTGTCAGGATCTTTTATATGGTCTTTGATCGACAGCACAGGAGCAAACAAGTTATTCACAGTGACTGAAGGCGTTTGTGTCCTCCCCACATGAGCAGATTAAGAATCAGTTGGATTCCAGATGTTGGAACTCATCCACATCCCTCTGTCCTTTTATCTAAGGAAGGTCTGATTTCCATTCCAATGTTTCTTGCCTTTCACAGAGCCTTAGTTTGTTCTTCATTGCTACACTCAGAAAGGCAACAAGGAAATCTCCCTGAAGAAATATATAAGCAATAGGGATCTAACTCCTCCCAACTTCAAGGACTCAGACTGAATGAGTACAGTGTTCACTCCCACCGAGCCAGAGAATGGTGGGCACTCACACCACACCAAATGTAAAACAAGGACATTCTTGTCAAGCTGCCTAGAAAAACTCTTTAATAAGCACAACCCGGAGAGCACTCCAGTAGACTAGGCTTGCAAACAGACCCAGATCTAATAAAACACCATATCAATACAGCAGTGCTCTGCCTGCCTTTTCCCTTTCTCCTTCCGTTGGTTTCATATCATTATCATTAGCTTATACAAAATATTTCTGAGAAATATAGGTAAGCATGAGCAAAAAAAAAAAAACACACACACACACAATAAAATGTGTAGAAATATGGTGAATTAGGACTATGGGAAAATATCAAAAATTGACATCAGTAATGGAAATGTAATTTAAAAAATCATTACCTTCAATACTTGAAGATATGAAACTTAAAAATCAATGAGACACTTCAAAACATGAGCCTCAGCAGCTCTAAGGAGAGGTTACTCCTGTGTTAAACCTTAGCTGTCTTCCTGATGAGCTCTTTGACTTGTGTCTGCCTCAAAAGTCTTGAGTGTCCATTTCTCATCTAGAAAACCAGGGTAATCACCCCTAGTCATTTCAAATTATGTGTGTTCACATACACGATCTTGCATGATGACTGGCACAGTATTACTATGCAAAGTTTTTCAGTGTATTATGTTTGAAATAATCCTATGGTGCCTTAGGAAAGATGTTAATAAGAACCCCACTGTGGGAAAGGGAGAGGGGAGCAGAAGACAGATCAATATGGGAGAAGCATGCTTATTTGATGTCTTGAAAAGTAACTAAAAGAAGAAAGGGACGACCCCACTAGAAGTCTTCAGGAAGTTCCAGAGCCTTTATCCATTGCTCACTAGGGAGTAAATGAGGCTCCACATCTTGTGTGGTTAAAAGGGATTAGATAAACTGTTACCTTGCCATCTCTAGGGTTAGTCTTTCAACACTCTAAGAATTAAATTGTCCCTTTCTTATTTACAAGACTACAAGAGGAGGGTTTCTAAGTAGAGAGGACACATGGTTACACTAAAAGATAAACCTTTGTTCCACAGAAACAAAAATAAACTTCCGTTTTAGATTAAAAAATAAAAGAAGAAGCCTTCCCAGTCTCCTTAGGAAATACTCAGAGAAAGTGCAAACTGGGAGGAAGCAGAAACCTAAGGAAAGCAGACAGACCAGGCCAGCTGCAGCAGAGAGGAAGGATTCTGCTGAGCCCTAGGGACATCTTTTCTGAAAATTCTTGCTTCTGTGTCATGGAGATATGTAAGGACAGCAATAGCCTGGACCATACCCAGTAGAAACAAACTAAAGATGTCTTTCTGTTCCGAATGTTCATTGACTTGTGATTTTTACTGAATTACAAAGTTCTAGTCATCGACCTTACCCAGAGGCCACAGAGGAAAAGGACCAGGAAAGACCATTTAACACATGCAAGTCTAAAAACTCAAAAGATCTGGCAGGCTGGCAGGCACAGAGGAGTCCCTTGTTTCATGATTTCCAACACTGCTTCATGAAGCTAAACTGGTTTGAAAATGACGAAGGCATGAAAGAAAATACTACTCAAAATTCAAATCACTTGATGCCGCACCCTTTCATTTATTACACTGCCTCAAGGGTGGAAAAGGCATGTTCTCCACTGTCTGGAGACAAGAGGAGGGGCCGAGCTAATGCTAATGGGATTTCTGTGGCCAGAGCCCACACCCAAAGACATTCTTGCACACCTCAGCTTAGGTTTACCTGCATCTGCAAAACAGAACAGTAACATGCATCCACAGAAAAGGGAACGTCAGACACATTTAACATATAACTTCTAGACAGTGGCCAGTGCAGAAAACTTTCAGTGGAATTTTGAATTCCACATCCAAGCAATTTTAGAAATTATGAAAACAAAATCAAACAAACGATCAAAAACAGAAAATACAGAAAGGTGACATATTCCCAGAGTTATTGTATGTGGCAATAAAAAAAGACACAATATATAATCACCTTCCCTGAAACAAAGGTGGCTTCCTGCAGATACACTACTTTCATTTGTTACTTGACAGAACATTTCCACAGTACTGATGCATCTCAGTACCTTGAAATGGACTCAGAAGTACTCCAGATCTGACTTTATAAAATGCCCATCTCCAAACTAGAACATTTCAGAGATGGAAATAACAATAATTCTCATCAGCCAAAGACAATTTTAGATATTGAATCTAGTACAGCATCATTAAACTTTTCTTTAAGTTTATCAATCTATCTTCAAAGTCTCAAAAAAATGTATGCCTCAAGATAAAAACAAAAATATCACCAACTTTTTTCTCCCGAGAGTCTGAATTTCTACTACAGAAGACTGTCCACCTTGGGTTTGCCAAGGCCAAGTCTCCTTGAGAGAGCTGCAGGCATTTTCTCCTAAGAAAGACAGTGCAGTGAAAATCTGTTTTTACACACAGAAGCATCCTTATAGACTAGCCCATGCTGATGTGAGCTGTCAGTGTCTTCACCCTGAAACTGCCTGAAGTATTCTCAAATACCCTCTATGTAATTTTATATAATTTAGTGAAATATTTAAAAAGATATCCTAAAACACTATCATTTCCTGCTACTAGCATATACCACAATTTGTTTTAGATACTTTTTATTAGAACGCTTTCTATCCTAGCTTTACTTCCAATGGCAGAATTTGAAGACAGTATTTCTTTGTAATGACTTATTCAAAATCTGAGTATATTTCTCCTAACTTGGCTCATTGGTTCTTTTGTTTGCTTAATATCATATATTCCTCTTTATTTTCTTCTTTCTTTTTTTCCCCTCCCCTATAGATCTTTACCTGCCTCCCTTCTTCATTCCTTCCCTCCCCCTTCGCCTCTTCCTCCCCTGCTTCTTGTTTTTGAGACAAGGTTGCTGTAGAGCCAAAGAAGCTCTTATTGAACTTCAAATCAGCTCCCCTTGCCTCGCAATGGCTAAGATTATGTAACTCTGTGCCACTAAGCTGGAGCTGGAATCTGCAATCAAGGTTTTTGGATGTTCTCACTAGGTAAGAACTCTACCAATTTCTACATCTCTTGCACTTACCATAACTATGAGTATTGGAATCATTTATAATGAAATCCACCTGTTACATAGTAAAGAGCAATAAGGATGTTGATGGATTTTTATTTTTGTTTTTGTTTGTTTCAATAAAGAACAACTAATGTAAAACAAGCCTCGTATCTTTCTGCATTTGACACTATAACCCATGTTACATAAAGATACAGCGACATCTAATATCAATTTTAATGTTTCACATAAAGCATGGAGTTTTAGTATTAAAACGTACTATCGAACACCAGAAACTACAAACACTCATTTATAGACTGACATTCAGAAGAGTGAACAATTTATAAGCTTATATGATTCAAAGACATCTCTAGAACTCCTCCTTTTAGTCTGTCTTTCCACACCGTAGATAATTTGCTAAGAACTTTACAGTATAGTTTCTCCAATCAAAATTATGATTAATCATGCGTGTATCTTCATCACACATGAATACTTTCTCCCCATCAGCCTATATAGTATATAGTATTAAATATACCACACTGGTAAAAATAATGTAGTGGTAAAGAATAGGTATAGAATTTTTGTTGAATATTACTACATTCCTGAAGGAGACCAGACAAAGAAATAATATTTTACAAGTTATGTTCTATAATGTGGCTTTAAAAATACTGTTTATAGTATTTTTAGGTACAATGTGATTATTTCCCATAAGTCATTTGAGAACTATAATTACTTTGATTAATTTACTTGTAGTAGTTGTAAGCCATTTTTGTAATTAAAGTATTTAAAATGAATAGATAAAAGCAACTGACTTTAATTCCATTTTGTTAACCTTCCTGTCTACAGGAAAAGGTAAACTTTGAAGAGTAAAGATTGGGTTAACTTCAAAGCCAGACTGACTCAGGCAAAATATGTTAATTTAATAATGTTATACATACCAAAATTCATAGGCTCTCCACTCTCTTTTTCAAGTAACTTAAAAGTTGGCCTATATCCAGGTTATTTTCTTAATATTTTGCAAAGACATCAAATACCTTGAAATTTTCATAAAATTGGGAAAGACTCTAATTTAGAAGTAAAAGTAAATGTATTAATGATATTAAAAGTTTAAGGGAAACTGGCAAAAATAAATTGTAAAATAAATATATAAAACATTTAAATGTATATCATTGCTTGAAAGGGAACATAATTTGTTATGTAACTAGCTATGAAAGTAATCTCTGAGAATGTAGAAAATCTGAGATATAATAAGCCTGTTTTTACTTTACTAGAGTTTTGTCTCTATCCTGTAATGCTTTGATTTATATTTCTATTGTACGTTTTGCCCACAACAATATTGCTATATTTTAGGAACACAAAAATCACATTGATAGGAAGATGTATTGAGCTTCAGCATAAAATTCTGAAAATTATTCTAAGCCTCAGATGTGCATTCCTGTACCTTAGCCTGCACTTACAGGACATAGTCCATCCCTGTTTCCAGCTTCTGGCATCTAAAATTAGCCCATTATCTGCTCTTCTCATTCCCACCTCATTCTTCATTTCATCATATGAGCACAATCTAGTATCAGTTTTAAAGAGCAATATCAGTTTAGACAAGAATTCCAACATGAGCATCCAGACTGCAGACGTAGCTCAGGAGCAGAGTGTTTACCTTGGATGGTCAATGACTTAGTTTTACCCTCTCGCCCTAGAAACAAAATAAAAGCTGGATTCAATTTATCCTTGTTATACTTGCTTCCTTTTCTAGTCTCAATCTTCAGTAACATGGCTAGAACTATCAAGACTGTGCTCTACAATGCATAATTTGTCCACCCTTTGTCCTGAGCAGTTCTAGGTTCTTTGAAATTCCCAACTAACAGAAGTGTTTTAACTCTTTGAAGTAGACCCCTGACTTCAAGATAGTGTATAGAAGGTATACACTCAGTACCCAATGAGCAATGAGTTAATTATGACTATGTAATGGAGTTTCAGTTAAACAAGGATAGCTAAAGTTTTCAGATGAACATCAAAACTAGGGCCAGGAGATTCCTGAAGTTATGGGAGGTTGTAAGATGCCCTGTACTTTGTTGGGACTAGAACTTAGGTTTTCTGGAAAAGTAGAAAACACTCTGAACTACAGAGACAACTATCCAACAACAAAGCTGTACTTTTAAAAGCCTCATTGGGATAATTCTAAATTGTTCCAGTTAATTCTCAACTGAAAGAGGTCACAAGATTTACAGAGGTTTTTTTTTTAGCAAGTTGAATTTACCAAGTTTAGCAAATTTTGGGATACCCCAATGCACACTACATTAAATTTTACTTTACGTATTTATATTATGTTTATTTTATGTATTTATGCATTATGTGCATGTCACTGTACATGTGCGGAGGTCAGAGAATCACTTGTGGAAGTCAGTTTTCTTTTTCAATCTTTTGGGTCCTAGGGATCAAACTCAGTCATAGTATATGATGACAGATGTCTTCTCTACTGAGCCAGCCCCCACACAACTTTTCTATTTATTCTTCTTAATTATACCTTTGATTACTTCTTACACATCGCAGTCTTGCTTGTTGTTTATATAAATCTATGCAGATTATGTATTTTAGCCTTTATAACCATTTACAAAGCATACAGCTTTAGAAATTACTTAGAACTGGGTACAAATACAATCATCTTTACAAAACATCTGGATAAGCTAAGGAAACTATTGCTGTGCCCACAACACTCCACATGTTTATTGTGATATGAAAACTGTGAAGCATTAGATATTTTTTTTGAAGAGAGAAATTCTTCAAATTGAGCCCACCTTTAACTGGCCTCTAACCAATGACTTTTACCAGCCACAGAAACAGGATACCCCTCTATCCTGTCATTGAATTCCCGAAAGCTTCTTTCTGGTTTTCTTCTTTTTTCACTTCACCTTCTGTGTTGTCTCTGTTTCTCTGTGATACTCTGTCCTTGACAATCCTTCTCATGGCTGACATTTTCCTAGTTTTTCAATAACACCAAAACAGTTACACTCCTAAATGGTGATAGGTTTCAAATATGAAAGTCCAGCTCCAGATTCTAGTGCACGGTGCAACTAGAATTGACTATGTGTCCTGTGGTCACCTTAGACTCGCTCCTCTTATCCCTTTTCATTCTACATTATCTTTTCTTTTAATATTGTTGCTCTGTTACATAGGCCAGACTGAAGTGTCAGACTACCCATCCTATGCCCACACACAAATCTCTTGTTGATGTGCTAAAGTTCAGAATATAGTTTATAAGTCGCTAGCCAACCTACACTGATGACTGCCTATTTCCCTTAGCATCCATTTAGGTGAATGGATGTTCATTAGTATTAAACTATTTAATAGAATATGTACATTAATCGGGGCTACAAATGTTACTCCATTTTGTAGAAACTGAGACATATAGAAGGTAGGTAATTTGCTCAAGGTCACAGAGAAATAAATAGCAGCTTTTATAAAGCAAGTAGCCACTCACCTATGCTCCCTTGTGTCTGTATTTCTTTTCACCAAAACCCCTTTAGCTTAAGAATGGGAAGGAGAGAATAGTAAGTATATTGTGTCTTTCTTCACAGCTTATCCTCTCTGCCAATGAAAGAAGAACACTCTTGCATAGAGTAATCATTGTAGTCCTTTTGCTGACCAAGGAAGATCTAACAGTGATGTACTTTGGAATGGAAAGAAAATAATATTTGCATGTATTTACAATGTGCTTTTCTCAGAAAGGATTTAAGGTGTTTCTCTAAGATATGTACATTACTGACAGATAAAGTAAATTAAAATAGGTAAAATATCAAAGCAAATGGAAAGTTGGGATAGAACAGAACAGTGAGTGCCCACAACACAGGTCATGAATTTCGAGGGATTTGGCAATAGCAAGCTTGATGTTTGGCACTAGCTACACAGCAGCCAATGAAAACAGAGAAATGAGATAAAAACAGTTGATTTTTCTACAAAATGAAAACATAGTGGTTGCTTAGGAAAAGCCTAAACATTTCCAGTACTGGGAATAGAGAGAAATTACTTCCATGTCAACAGACTGTCTAGAGTGTGTACAGAAACGAAAATCAAAAATCATGCTTCACAATACTACACTAAAATAAGCACAATGTGCTTAGAATACTGTCTAAAATTAAGCTTTTGTGATCATTATTAAATAATTAACATATTTCAAGCTCAAACCTCCTAGGTCACAGGCAAACATTAGTAGGAGTGGGAAAAGCTAGGAAAGTATCCAATCTTTCAGGCCATTTACCCAATTTAGCATCTTTTTCCCCAAAGCTCTGTTAGCATGACCAGGTGTTTATTTTTTGTCAATGTCTTGCAGCACACACACACACACACACACACACACACACACACACACCCCACACCACAGGTCTCCGGTGTCCAGTTTCTTCTCTGGTAGTAGGTGGAAGGCAGCCAATGAGGCTGCAGGAGGCATCTCTCTTCTCTCTGATGTCATGCCTACTTCCCAGGACCTAACATGGGAAATAAGCACAGGCCCTATGTAATGCTCAGTGAATTAATCTACTGGAGGATGGTACAGTTTGTCCAGTCTTTGGGGATGGAGTAAGAGCTGGATATCGAGCAGGAAGGAGAATTTAGACATAATATCTCTTCCATCTGGGCAATTTCTGTCAAAGGGACGAAGCTGAGGAAGCCTTTTGCCTAAGTACCTATTTTTCTTCTCCTCTTCACTTTTTCATAAACAAACCCACGCTATAGGCTTTTTGTTTTCAACTCAAAAGACAAGGATTTTATATTTGTTCTCTCTGTGTTTCTATTCTTTAAACAATGATTCATAACTGACAGAACAGATGCCAGAGAGGTCAAGGCATCCCCAGTTGCTGACAAGAGAGAGCAAGCCACTTAACCTTTGACAGAATCCCCTATCACCAAACAGAATTTTTTCTAAGCCTACATCAGAAACAATAAATTCTATAGATCTCCAGTATAGTGTGGTCCATATCTGAAGCTACCTCTTTTACAAATTAACACTTAGATGCTCAAGATGATGAAATACAGGTAATGGATTAAAAGAATAACAATGTGTTTACACATGTTTAAAGAATTTGATAACACACTGGAACACAGCTTATTCACATTTCTGGGTAAAAGGTACAACTTAATGTGCTGGTTGATTTACTAGGAACACCAAATGGTCTTCTCCAATGTTTAATCCAGGCTAATTTTTAAACCACTAAAAAGAATAAAACAGCAAATTATATGAAAAACACCTAATTCTGATACAATCAGCACCACCAATAATGAAGTCCAGCAGAGGGTTCCAGAAAAATTCTGTGTTAAAACAAAACCAAAAGCAGACCAAAACAAAAACACCTGGAGTAGATTTCCTTGTATTTTTCTTGAAAATAAAGATTTTGAGGAAACATACAGAACCTGTTGTGACCTGCTTTACTGTTGTTCTCACATTTTA
>NW_022196913.1:79534871-79589646 GCF_008632895.1 Mastomys coucha | reverse complement strand
CTCCTGCTTCCTGACCTGCTTGAGTTCCAGTCCTGACTTCCTCTGGTGATCAACAGCCATGAGGAAGTAAGCTGAATAAACCCTTTCCCCCCCAACTTGCTTTCATTGTCATGATGTTTGTGCAGGAATAGAAATCCTGACTAAGACAGAAGGGAATCATGAATCTTTTTATACCCAACTTTTCTCATGGTTCCCAAAATAAAATCTTAAACTTCGTAAAGTAAACATGTATTTCATATCCAAAAAATATTATGATTTAAATAATTCTTTAAGATATTATTTATTTCCTTGAATACAGATAAACACAAACAAAATATTAAAATATCAGAACAAAAATATATCAGCTTAGATATGCCATTCCATCCAGAATTCTGATTCCAGAAATTAGTGACTTATTTCCCTCTGTAATCCTATATGCTTTCAACAATTCCATTGAAAAGAGCCTCTAAAAGTAACATGGTCACCCAAGAAATTTTAAAGATCCTATGAACTGAACCTACATGTGATAAAACATTCATGAACATAATGATGAAATCCACATTTCCGTGATCATGTAACTTGAATATCCTTCCCATCTTCTCTGTGTCTTACAACCTTCTGGTAATGAAGGACCAAGCAAAATTCAGCCCCAATCATGATATCTCCCTTGATTGCTTACTTCCTTATATGCATCCCTCTTTGACTTATCACGCTTTTTCCTTTTTATCAGATCTCTGTTCATTTAAATACACCATGGATGTTTAAATGACAAATGTGTCCCATTGGCTTATATGTTTGAAGTCATTGACTCATATTCTCTTGTATTTGAAGGCTTGGTCCCCAGTTGATGGCACTGTTTGGGGAGATTATGGAACCTTTAGGAAGGAGAGCCTTGCTAAAGGAAATATATTACTAAGGAACAGGCCTTGAGTTTTATAACCTTGTCCCAGTTCCAGTTATCTCTCTAACTCTTTCTGTCTCTGTCTCTCTTTTTCTCTCTCTGTCTCTCTGCCTCCTCTCTCTGTCTCTCTGCCTCCTTTCTCTCTCTCCCCCTTCCTCCCTCCCTCCCTCCCTCCCTCTCTCTCTCTCACTCACTCACTGTCTCTTCTCTCTCTCTCTCTCTCTCTCTCTCTCTCTCTCTCTCTCTCTCTCTCTCTCTCTCCCTCTGTCTCTTCCTATATATGGGTGAAATACAAGTTTAACCAACACGCTAGCAAACTTCATCCTGCCCCCATGTCTTCTCTGACATGGTGGATTCTATGCATCTGGAACATTATGACAAAATAAACTCTTTTCCCCCCTAGGGTTCTATAGCTAGTAGTATTTTATCATATACAACAGAAAAGCAATCAATTCATTCACATTTTTTCCTAATTATTTTAAATGTTAAATAAACAAAAAACTTCTGAAACCACTTACTATGTTCTACAACTTGATGTTCTACTCAATATCATTGTCAAATCTTAAAACATATGAGGCAGCAGGAATGAGGAGATTGCTCAGTGGGTAAAGTACTAGCTGTACAATCATGAAGACCTGACTTGACATCCCCAACACCCATGCAGAGACTGGTCATCATGATGTGCATTGGTAACATGAGTCCTAGGGAAATGGAGGAAAGGAGCTCCCAGAGTCTCAGTGGCCAGTCATCCTAGCCATAACAGTGAGCTCCATATTCACTAATGAGTCCCTGTCTCAAAAAATTAAAGTAAAGAGCGATAGATGAATCTGGTGGCTGCATAAATCCTAGGACAGAACCTATTACAAGTATAAATTAAACCAATACAAATGACTTAATCCTATATCCATAGGTTACTGGATCTTCCAACCTTTCTTCAGGGACAATCCTTTTTGCAGTAGGAGGCAAGTAACACAGAGATCCACAACTTGTCAAGATACAGAACATAAGAGACTGTAGTATGTTCAGTCCTACATTGACACATCTGTGTCACACACACACACACCTCCACAGGTTCAGGGATCACTGTTGAAGGGAGGCATTAAGAGTGTAATAGGCCCAGGCGGTGGTGGTGCATGCCTTTAATCCCAGCACTTGGGAGGCAGAGGCAGGCAGATTTCTGAGTTCGAGGCCAGCCTGGTCTACAGGGTGAGTTTCAGGACAGCCAGGGCTACACAAGGTTCTATGCCCTAGTATAGAGAAATGCCAGGGCTAGTAAGCAGGAACAGGTGGGGTAGTGAGCAGGGGGGAGGGAACAGGGGTTTGTAGAAAACTAAAGTTTTTGTTTTTTTAATTTTTTTATTTTTTATTTTTTGGAAGGGAACCTGGGAAAGGAGATATTATAAATAAAGAAAACATCTAAAAAGATAAAACAAATTTTAAAAATCTGAAAAAAAAGTGTAATAGGTAGAAGCAGTTGATGAATATAAGAAAATGGCTTTGCTGTGGGCACAGCAATACACTTTTGCTATAAGGCATGTAACAGCATGCACAAGACCTGTGCTAGCTCAAGCCAGAGAAGATCCCTGCAGGAAAGGTGAGCATGAAGTCTCACCTAAACTGATGAGCTAGTGCTAATTAATAGATGCTAGAGGAGGGAGATTTAAGCTCTTCTAACTCTGGTGGGTAGGCTATGCTCCAGAGGATGCCTAGACACCCAGGAGGATATAAGCAGCACACACTGGACTTGATGAGTTAAAAATAAAATAGCAGAAGAGGAAACAAATTTAGGAAGGTAAAGAATTAGAAAAGTAAGGTACATATGAAATGAGTTGCAAGAAAGGTGAGTGTAATTAAATACACCTTCCAGAAACCTGAAAGCACTAATAGAAAAACAAAAAAACAAAAAAAACCAAAAAAACAACTGGGGGGAATCTGTTTTAAAGCTTTGATTTAATGAGAAATCTGAATTTCCAAATGCTAAGGGTACTTGTCCTCAATTGGTTTTGATTGATCAATAAAGATATCAGCCGCCAAAGGCTGGGCAAAGGCAGATGGGGTGTGGGACCTTTAGATTTGTGTGGGCTAGGAACTGGGAGAAGGAGAGAGAATTGCCATGACTCAGAAGAAGGATGAGATGGAGAAGCTGCAGGAGAGAAAGCCACCCAGTCATGTGAGAATTTGGGTGGGTGGCCACTGGCCACTTCCCTGATTAGGCCTGGGGTAGCAGGAAAAGATTTAGGATATCCCAGCCTTTGAGCTAGCCAAGGCATTTTAAAATTAACTGGTGTGGTGTGGTGTGGTGTGGTGTGGTGTGTGTGTGTGTGTGTGTGTGTGTGTGTGTGTGTGTGTGTGTGTGCGCGCGCGCGCACGCGCACGCCCACAAATATACAGATAGCTCCTGGGCAGGTGCGCATATGCAATCCACTGGGAGCCAAAGGACTGTATCCAAAATTACCACTACAACATCAGCTCATTTGGGGGCTTGAATAGTTTTTATGCCCTATAAAAACAAACCTAATAAACACATAACAAAAAATAAGTGTTCTTTACCATTAAAAGATGTAACGTACACAAAGAATTGATACAGGCAAAATTACTACTCTCAATGGATTAAGTTCATAAAAAGGACAATGTCAAATATTTTAACCAGGAATTACAAGTGGCTCACTATGCCTCTGCTTACTAAATATAAATGTAGAAGTTCCAAGAGCATGCACATATCTTACCTTCTAGAATTTTAGTAACAATGGTTTCAGACACATTTTGAATATATATTTTGCAAAACACACACACACACAGAGACAGAGACAGAGAGGAGGGCAAGTAGGCAAAGACAGACAGAAAGAGATGGAGAGAGAAACAGGGAGGAAATAAAAATAAATATAAAAAGAATAGAACTTCATTTTATATATAATACCATATCTACAATTTAGTCTGTCAAAATAGTTCTATGGAAATATGAAATAGTAATACTTGCTTACCAAATACACTACCACCATTCATCCATAAGATTATTTTTTGTTCTCTGATTCAAATTTTTTTCAGCCTCCCAGAAATTTCCTTGGAGAAAATTATATATTTAAGCACATGCATATAACATGCATGCATTTACCTATATGTAAAACATTTTAAATTTGAACACAGTCCATGTTTGAGGTGTTCCTGTTCTCAAATGTTCTTCATTAAAGACCTGCTGTTGAACATAGACTTTCTGATTCACCACGAAGGAAGTGGTCAGCCTCTCCATAATCTGGATGAAAATGACTTTCACAGTCTGATCTCTCTCTTCCAAGTGATATTTTAGAAAGCTTTGAAAAAGCAGGACATTGAAAGATTAGTTCTGTTCCTGGGTACTTTAAAAATCCTTATTTAGAAGGCTAGAGAAATAAAGCAATGTTGAAGCTGTGATTGCTTATCAAAAACAAAAGCAAGAGATAAGGACTCTTGCAATTTGCAAAACAGTTCTCATCGTTGTCTGAGTTTGGGTTAGTACAGATGCAATGGTCTCACTGCTGTATAGCACAGAAACCAGATATATGATGTGTCCCTAACTAGTGCTGATGCTTTGTGAACATCCTATCTCCATCTGGAGGGCACATAGCCAATTGTGCATTCCAGACTAGCTCTTAGCTCTTAGTGACGGACTTTATATTTTTTGCAATTTATATAAGAAAAAAAATAGCATGAAGTGTAGAGTGTTTTTTCCCACAGCTTGAGATGTAGTAGCCTTGCCAGAAACATTGTGAACTACTAGATAAGTTTTATATATATATATATATATATATATATATATATATATATACACACACATATATATACATACATATACATATACATATATATACACACACATATATTTATCCATATATGTGTGTTTAACATATATACAATATGTATGGATATATGTATATATTTGTGTTTATGTATATAGACATATTTTTCAACACTCTAGGTCTAAGAAACAATGAATATCAATAACATTTTAAAATTAACAGTCTTTTTAATAAATCTTTTCTTTTAATTACTGAATATCTCTGCTGAATTAAGTAAGAGAGGTTCTGAAGTTACATTTTTTTTAAATTAAATTATTTCATTTACTTACATTCTAAATGTTGCTCCCCTTCTCTGTCCCCCACCACAGAGTTCTTCACTCCATCCACCTTTGCTTCTGAGAGGGTACTCACCCACCTATCCACCCCCAGCATCTCCCTTCTGTGGAGCATCAAGTCTTTACAGGATTAGGTATATCCTCTCTCACTGAGACCAGACAAGGAGGTCCTCTGCTACATATGTCCTGGAGGCCAAGGACAGGCTAATGAATGCTCTTTGGTTGGTGGCTTAGTCTCTGGGGACTCTGAGGGTTCCGGTTAGTTGATGTCGTTGTTCTTCCTATGGGGTTGCAATCCCCTTCAGCTCCTTCAATTCTTCCTCTAACTCTTCCATAGGGGTCCCTGACCTCAGTCCAATGGCTAGCTGTAAGTATCTGCATCTGTCTCATTCAGCTGTTGTTAGAGCCTCCCAGATGACAGCCATGTTAAGGCTCCTGTCTGCAAGCACAGCATGGCATAAGTAATAGCGTCAAGGTTGGATGCCTGTGCATGGGTTGAATCCCAAGTTGGGCCACAACACCTAGGGATTAAGAGGAGAAGCTTGGTGGAATATGAGAGCTATTCTACAGCCACATACTGCAAGTGGTTGCATGTGTGGGAACCAGAGGATCAAGCCCCACTTGCACATGAGGATTGCCTTATGATGTTTGATAGTTTTAACTTCATTTCTCACTTTAAACAGTGAGATAAATTGCATCATTGCATTGTGCAGTCAAAAAAGCAGTAAACATCACTTCTAGACATTTGTTTGTAGCTGATTTTTCTTTTCATTAATTTTCACCACTGATTTTAAAGATTAATTTTTAATTTAAATATTAATTAAAAATCAAATACCACTCAAAATGTTAAATATTCACAGTTGAGTAATACACATCTCACATAAATCCAAGGTTACAGAGGTTCTAGAAGCATCCTTGGTTAGGGACACTCTTGCCTTTCCTACATTGTAAGTGAGAATTGGACTTGTTTTTGTAATTTGATGTCCATATGCTGATTTTTAAATAAACTTTTATAAATTACACAGAGATATCATACACTATTTATCATAATACCAAAGAAAGCTGTCAAATGTAGCTGTTAACAAGTCTAAAAACCAGTAAGAATAAAGTTGTTTTTCTAATACATACATTGTCACATGAAGTGGCACATACTGTTGCTTTCACAGAGAAACTTTACCACATCTCCCTATGTCTATTCTAAAGTTAAGCTTCTTGGGTAGATTTTCTATATGAAATTTTAAGACAGCTTCAATAACAGAGTATTTCAAATAATGTATTTTTATTTTAATTTTATTTATAAATATATAAAAATTCTATCTATCATCCACAAAATGGTAGGCATGGATGTTAAATTAAACTTGAAGTTTTGTTGCCATGATGATGATTTTCTTAGTTTTATAGTTTTAAATAATCCATCTCGGACAAGAAGGAGGTGGGGTGAAGAACTCTGGGAAGGGGAATGAGGGGCAACATTTGTTATATAAATACATAAAATACTTAATTTTTAAAATATTAATTAAAAAATCTGGCTAAAACAAAGAAAAAATCCATATGTTCACATAATTCATCATTATCTATTACTCATTCACTGAATAAACATTTACTGAGTATTCTCCTTAAAGAACTATTTAAAGGAAACTTATGCAACAAAGTAATTAGAAAACCATGAAAAAAAGTGGTTCATTGTTCAAAACTCATGTCATAGATGAGATTAAGATATCCATATCATACTAAAAGAAAGAGGTAAATATTTGTGATTGTTGCCAACAGGAGAAAAGCCATCCAAGAAGTTGAGAAGGGAGAGATGGCGGCAGACTAGACATGTCAAGGGAGCTCTCGGGAAAAGACAACAGAAAGAAGAATACATCTTAACTAGTCTCTAAAGCACAGGATTATCCAGAATGAATGGAGATACAGCTGCATTCACTGGGAGCTTGTGCTTCCCTGGGTTTTACTCTTGGCAATTATATTCATTACTATCAAATATTCCCTTACATCGGCTTCCGTAGCTTATCATTCAGCAATAATACAGGGCTATTTCTACTTAACTTTTAAAATGTTATCTAAAATTCAATATAGTATCAACATATAACAATATTTTAAAATAAGTATTGCTTCAACACACACACACACACACACACACATCCAACATCAGAGCAGTTATTCCTCTCCAATTTTCCTCCAATATGTTAAAATTCCTTTAACTCACTCAAACGAAATAGAGGGACATATACCTCATTTCAAGGTAACATAAGGTAATATAAATTCAACAAACCCCACTGCAATTATCATGGGCCATGCTTAGTCTCAAGTTCATCTAACAATTTATGTAAAAGATATACAGATATCTGTCTACCTGTTCATTTTTTTACCCAGGAAATATCCCTAGATGAACAATTCTATATCATGTACTCTTTCAGAACTCTTTTAGGATTGACGAAGTCCAGATGGCTAAACTATAATGGTGGTACAGACGAAAAAGAAAAGTGAATAAAGATAAACAGATGACAATACAATTACCAAAGTTAAGTGATATTATATATTGTGACAACCCAAAGGAGAGTCGGTCACTGGTACAACAGGATATATGGAAAGTCACTATATCAAAAGAACAGTTATATGGCAGGGATGGACAACCGAGTAAGGATTCTAAAGAGTGTTCAAGATAGAAAGACCAGCTATAGAATGGGCATGAGCCACAAGTGTCTTACATCTGAAGACGAGCAGCAGAGACGAACTGCAGAGACAAGGGAACCATAATGAAAAATATAAGTGGGGCTTTAAGCAGAAGTCTCATATCTATGGCAAGGAACAGACAGAGATCCTTTTATCCTGTATGAACTGGCAAGTACTTGGAAGGCTTTATAAAGGTGAGTGACAAGTATATTAAGTGTTAATCACAGGATGGCTTTTCATGGGACAAGAGAGAAAATTATTAAAACCGATTAGGGTAGAAATATATGGGCAAGGGAGAATGAAGAGTTGATCCAACATGGAAAAATGGGTATTTATTGAGATGATTTAGAGGTAGTGTGGCTGGATTTATAACAGATTAAATGTGGGAAAATGAAAGTGAAGTGTAAATACTCTATACTATACCAGCTGAGAACATGGGAGTGGGCACCGCCAAAGAGGAGCCAACTTAGGGGAGATGATGGAGTTCAACTCTTGCTCACTCTTTTTCAACAGATGTGGAAGAAGCTTCTAAGTAGGAAGTTGGAAATGGGAGATCGCCATTTATAGATATATCATATAATCTGAGAGCTTTCAATATAAAAATGATATCTGAAACTATAGGATAAAGTCAGCATCATGTGGAGTGATGTCATTCCCTGACAAGAAAATAATGGTCCAGAAAAGAAAGTCGGAGAAATGGAGTGCAAAGACTAAGTAGTAGAGCAATTAATCATGGTAACTAAGAAAGTCCAGCAAACAGAATGAATATTAGGCAGGTATGACTGCCAAAGTTAAAAAAGAAAATACTTCACCTAGGAGGAAGAATTCGACTTTGTTCAGTGATTCCGAGAGTTAAAGAAACAATGTTTGAAGCTGAATATATGAGAGATGTTTGGCAACAGTGTTAATGGAGCAACGAGAAAAGGACTCAAATTGCCCAGTGCTGCCTAGAGATTAGGAAAGGAAAGAATAGGAACAAGACTTGATGTTTGCTTCAAGACTTTTTGTTTTAAATGAATGCCACTATGAGTGCAAGGCTTCCCCGCATACTGGATAACAGAGTAAGGCACTGTCTTAAGCAAAATCACAGTTAGTAAGTCTCACTGAACCCACTAGAACTTTGGCAAATTGTGCTCGTATAATTTTATGAATAAATCACAAAACATATTGTTAAAAATTCATCCCTAAGACTGTTTTCATTTTAGATACTGAAGTTTTCCAGTTCTAGCATCTGAACCACCTCATAGCTTTTCGTTTTTTGCTCAATCTGTGGCTCATTCAGTCCCTTATCATGGCTTGCTGCCCCCTCAGCCCAGGTGTTGGCTATTCCAGCGATTAGATCAAAGATGACCTTTCTGTGTGGGACAGAAGAAAATGCTTATTAAAAGTCTGTGCTTCCTGTATGTCATCAGTTAAGAGCTTTCTTTCCCATCTGATAGAGGACACTGCTTCCTTTGTCACTTTCTTGAGTTTAATATATTTATAGTTCCCGTTTCTCTTTTTTATTTCGTCTGCTGTGATTTCCAGTTCATCTCACTTTTCTGACTTGAACATGAAATCAGACACTGACTTGACTGCGGTTCTAGCCAAACAATCTGCCTTTCTCTTTAGCTTTCTGTATTCCTAGTTCTACAGCAGGATGCCTATTTTCCTGAGATTTCTTCAGCTCGGCATGTGTCAGATCATGGTGGTTATAGAACCTGCAGAATTCATTGCATTCTGAAAACCAAGATGTTTCTTATCAGGCCTGTTTAATGAGTGATGGTTTAAGGTAGGAGAAGTAAAATATCTTCTCATGTAAGGACAACTTTAGTAAAGGAAAACAAGACAAAACAAACAAACAGAAGTATAAGTGAAAGGGACATTTAGCCAAATAAAAGATCAGCTAAAACAAACTTAAAGGATTCCCAGGAGTGCTCAACTGAGCAAGGAGTACTTGGTGAGAAAGAATGATGTAAAACAGGAGGATCCTGGCTGACTTAAGGACATAAGAAGAGACAGAGATTGTTCTGACCTTTGGGTGGATTCTCTGCTTTCATCTTAAGCAGATAAGGAAAGGACCCACAGACAGTATATCAAGGATGGACGGCCAAGGCAATTTGCCAACAGGAGGTCTTCTAAGCAACAAGGATTGTAATGGTCTCCTGGTTGTTTCCCAAAGGTTTAAAGATAAGAAGAATAAGATACACAACAATGCTGGTCATAACACATAACACTCGCTGGCCTTCTGTGTACAAAGCAAAGGATGATGTATGAATTGCGAATATTATTTCTACCCAAGGCATTTTTCTCCCACTTCCTTCTGCATTTTCCAGAGTCTTTCCTTTGCTTGCTTAGTTAAAAACATTGCAATCACTAGCCTTAATGTTTCCTGTCTAACCATTCAAATTCCAATGCCTCACATTGTTGAAGGTGGTGACTGAGTAAAATACCCTCACAGGCTGGCCTTCAACATCAAACTATTGCCTCTAACAAATGGGGCACTTTGAAAATTTAGGGCCATTTGAGAATAGGACTGAGAAAAATTTTCTCCACTATTATGAACACTTAGGAAGATACACTTAAGTTAATAATCAATGTTCAATTCTAACATCTATAGTATAGTTACTCTGACTTCTAGAAACTTTCACAAGGTTAGTACTTCCTAGAATTATCAATAACAACATTATCATGATTTTTACATTACATTAGCATTATTTGGCATCTTATTTGGCATTATTAAACCTTGTTTGGTAACAGTACTTCATATAAACATTCATGTCATCTTCACATGGAATTTTAAATTGCTAACATCTTGCCACATCTGTTTTGTGTCCCTTTATCTCTAATAATAATGAATAATAATATCATTATGCTGTTAAACCACTTGAAAGACTGATAAGAGGAACATTTTAATTTTAGTTTAAGTGGCTCAATACATATCCAAAAACAAAGACACCTATAAAGGTAGAATGGGTTGTTCTACCTATGCAAAATCATTAATTTGGATACAGCAATTATAATATGATATAATACTAAAATTTGGCTAACCATTTTGAAAATCCTTAGTATTAATTTTTTCAATGATTCCAACATCATATCTCTTCCTTATAAAAAAGCAAAATCACACTGGATCCTCTGACAATATATTCAGTAATTTATATTTCTGCTTCATACCTCTAACCACAATCTAACAATTTAATAATGAATTATATATTTTCTGAGTTTCATTTTGGGCAATGGCAAAAGGGACTATATATATCTGTTTTTCATGAAGATTTTTTAATTCCTCTAGAGTCTGATCCCTAAAACATTGTCCTATATACCTTTAAGTTTAGATTTATTTCTATTATTAAATATTGACATAGTAATTATTTCTATTCTCCATAATTATGAAAGAGCACAACCTGAGAAACCCAAGCACACAGATCCTATATTATTTATCCATCCTAGTGACTGTGATCAGAGTGCATGGATCTCTTAAATGATTCAGTTCGGGATTCTCATGACAGAGAGAATAATTCCTGATTTCCTTCTCCTGTGTGTCATATCTTCTTGCTTTTCCCTCTTAAAATATATCTTTGGGATGTAATTGTGCATAGATAAACATTCGTAGATGAACAAGAAAACTCTATTATTACAAAAGTATTAATTACAGGCTAAACATTTCAGTGACTTCACAAAATTCTACTATCTTGGAAAGAAGATTTACAACTTGTAAAATAAATACTAATACATGCTTAGCACCAGTGTGTCAAAAGTTACAAATTGAATGAAAGTGAACCTCATTTGTAAACCCAGCATCTTTAAGATCCATTATACAAATGCATTAGGAAAGCTAAGTGTCTGTACATATAGCACAGTCCTTGGGGCAAAGGGCTTCAACTTTCTCGTTTCAGACAACATGATGCAAAGTCTAGATCTATATGTGAGCCTCAAATCTTCTGATAAATTATTTCACCTATCTCTGCCTTAATTACCTTGTCATTATATTCAATGAGTTAAAATAATTCAAGCCAAAGCTACAATATGCCTATCTGCAAAGGTTAAGTTTTTGTTTTGTTTTGTTTTTGTTTTTGTTTCATTTTGTTTTTAGAAAGCGCAAATGCTATGCTTGTTTTTGACATAATCTTAATTATTTTCCAACCCAGATATGATGAAGGTCATCCTGCAGGTAATATCCTTTTCAATCTTGGGTTTCTAGAACATATCAGTATACTTTATAATGCCTAGCACTACTATAGAGTCCTCATTACAATACACATAATCTTAAAGAAAAGTCATTCATAAAGATTATGTAACTCAGACTCCTATTATACATTTTTTTTCTGTACAATGTATCTCAAAGATAGTTAACTCTTTAAGTGCTTAAAAACTTCCAAATTAGAGTCACAGTTTTGGAAATTACCTTATTAAAGGTATGGATTTTAAAAACATCTTCCTTACTCTAAGCTAATGCTTATAATGACCTTCTTATGAAGACATGTACCCACTAGAAAGAGCAAATTCAACATCTCCCTCTTGTGAATGGATCATGCAATTGGCATGTAGTGTCTTTTGTTATACTCTTCAGTGTCGTACAATACACACTCTATTATTACTCCCATCCCACACACTATGTGTGGACAGTTTGAAACTGATTTACTGATGTTTCAAAGTATTATTTTTCAGTGGACTTTTATATGACAGATGGGTTTGAGACCTTGGATTGGTATTCAAAATTTTCTTTCACTACTGCAATTCAGCTTAGTATATTATTACAAATGATTTCTCTAACACTTTAAAGATAGTTAGCAAACATTGATAAAGTTCCCAAGAACAGCACATAATATTTAACTGCTACAATCATTAACTGAAATGCAGATACTATTATAATGTATGTTCATCATTTGAAAGTCCATTTTTTTTTTCTGAATGAGTCTGACCTAGACAGGCCCTTGTATATATGCCATGGTCGTGTACCTCGGTCTTCTTGTGGGACACAACAGTGGGGACATGAGGTACTTCTGACACTTTTGCCTGCTTTTGTGACCTGTTTTCTCCTACTTGGGTTGCCTTGTGTTAAAAGTTGGTGGAGAATACATTGAACCTATAGACTGCTTTTGGTAGGATGGCCGTTTTCACTAAGTTAATTCTACCAATCCATGAACATGGGAGATCTCTTCATTTTCTGAGGTCTTCTTTAATTTCATTCTTGAGAGACTTGACGTTCTTGTCATACATATTTCTCACTTGTTTGGTTAGAGTTACCCTGTGATATTATATATTATTTGTGACTATTATGAATGGTGTTGTTTCCCTATTTAGTTTCTCAGCCCGTTTATCATTTGTATGAAAGAAGGCTACTGATTTGTTTGAGCTAATTTTATATCCAGCCACTTTACTGAAGTTGTTTATCAGCTGTAAAAGTTCTCTGGTAGAATTTGGGAGGTCGCTTATGTATACTATTATATCATCTGCAAATAGTGATAACTTTATTTCTTCTTTGCCAATTTGTATCCCCTTGATCTTCTTTTGTTATCTTACTACTGTAGCTAGAACATCGAGTTTTATATTGAATAGATGTGGGGAGAATGGGCAGACTTGCTTTGTCCATGATTTCATTGGGATTGCATCAAGTATCTCTGCAATCAATTTGATATTGGCTGTTAGTTTGCTGTATATTGATTTTACTATGTTAAGTTATGGGCCATGAATTCCTGCTTTCTCCAATACTTTTTAACATGAAGGGGTGTTGTATTTTGTTAAATGCTTTTTCAGCATCTAATGAGATGATCATGTGATTTTTTTCTTTGAGTTTGTTTATATTGTGGATTAAGTTAATGAATTTTAATATATTGAACCAACCTTGCAACCTTACACCAATCAGAATGGTTAATGACAAAACCTCAGGTGGCAGCACATATTGGCATGGTTGTGGAGAAAGAGGAATACTCCTCCATTGCTGGTGGGATTGCAAACTGGTACAACCATTCTGGAGGTTCCTCAGGAAATTGGAAATTAACCTACCTGAAGACCCAGCAATACTACTCTTGGGTGAAGGAAGGGAAAAGGGAACATGATCAGGTATTGGGGGGTGACAGGAGAGAAGAAGTCCTGAGGGACAGCAGAATGAATGGAAATATACAACCTCAAGGGGTGGAAGGTGGAGGTACCTTCTAAAAAGTACCAGAGACCTGGGAAAGTGAGAGACACTTAGTACCCAAAGGGAAGGACCTTAGATGAAATGTCCTTCAGTGGGGAGAGTCCACCTCCAATAGATAGACAGGGCATCAAGTGGAGGGATGGGGTTGCCATCTCACAGTCAAAAACTCTGACCCAGAATTGTTCCTGTCTAAAAGATCTGCAGGAACAAAAATGGAGAATAGACTGACGAAAAGGAGGTCCAGTGACCGGCCCGATTTGGAATCCATCTCAAGGGGAAGCTCCAAGGCCTGACACTATTACTGATGTTATGGTGTGTTTACAGACAGGGGCCTAGCTTGTCAATCTTCCAAGAGGTCCAACAAGCAGCTGATTGAGACAAATGCAGAACTTACACCCAACCATTGGACTGAAGTTGCAGACCCCTGTCGTTGAATTAGAGAAAGGCTGGAAAAACCTGAGAAGCAAGGTGACCCCATAGGAAGAACAGCAGTCTCAATTAGCCTGGACCCCTGAGATCTCTCAGATACTGAACCACCAACCATGCAGCATGCAGCTGATCTGTGTCCTCCTGAGGACTGCCTGGTCTGGCTTCAATGGGAGATGTCCCTAATCCCAGAGATACTTGAGGCCCCAGGGAGTGAGGAGGCCTGTCTGCCAGAGAGGTAAAGAGGGGCTCATCTTCTTGGAGACAGAATGGGAAAAGAATTGGATAAGGAACTGTGGGAGGGTAGACCAGGAAGGAGGAAAGGACTGGACCTTATAAAAATAAAAGTAATAAAAAAATTACTTTTATTAATGTGAATATATGTTTCTGTGTGAGTGTATATGTCACATGTATTCCAGTACCTGCAGAGGCCAGAAGAAAGTGTTGCATCCCCTGAAATTGAAATGACATACAGGTTTGAGTTACTGTGAGTGGTACTAGGAATTAAAATCTGGTACAGTTGCACAGCAGCAAGTGCTGTTACCCTCTGAGTCACCCCTCCAGACCAGCACTCAAGTTTTTTTAGTGGAACTTATTAACATTATAATCTAATGACATCATCAGATATCTCTCATATGGTCCTGCCTGCCTTGTGGCACACTGAGGCAGGTTAGACAGAAAACACTATACAGGTCCTCTCCAGAGTAAAGGACCTTCTGGATTATTAGATAGAAATTTCACAAAATTCTCTGACAAAAGTAAAAAAATGACCCCTATTTGGATTTATGTTTGGACTGAAATAGTTGACAGCACAAAAAAAAAATATTCTTACAAATAAAAAAGCAATTAGTAGCTAGTCAGCAACATAACTAAGTCCTACTTCTAATGGCTTTTGTATTCTCACTACCTGCATAATAACATCTAGTAACTAAGTCTGTACACATGCTGGTGTTCAATGGCCAAAGGCCCTATTTAATTAAGTAGATGGATTTGTATGTTTATGGTTCGGGGTAAAGCTTGGAGGCCATATTATTGCTCACATATAAAAATCTCCTTTGGCCTCATCACCTTTTTTCTTCTTTTCTAATAATTCTTATTGCTGTAAAATATCTGATCAAAAATAAAATGCCATATAGTTTTAAAATGCAAATGCATAATGTTATATTGAATATGGTCATATAATTCATGTCAGGATGATTCTCTTCAATTTTACAAAGGCCTTTTTTTAAAAAAAAAGAAAGAAGTATTATTAATCTTGTGAAAATATGATGTTAAGATAAATGTACTTATCAGACATAGACATAGAAAAACATAGCCAATGTAACTTAGAAGGAAAGTTATCTAGAAATAACCTAATGGGGCCCATCATGTGTGGTTTTCTATATTTTATTATTTGATGTAGTCATAAATCACAAGATGTATACTCCTGGCTAAAACATCTTCTGGGAATAAAACTCATTCATTACAAAGTTAATGTTGAAAAGCACTTTGTAAATCAAATGATGCAGAACCACTAAGACTCAGAGCCCTGCATGTCTGAGAGTCCCTAGGTCAAAGTTGCCCACATGCAGAAGCTAAATCTACATGATTGGAATGACAGTTCTAAACACTGTTAAGGCGTATTTTGTAGAACGGCTAATGTGTACCAACCACTGTGCCCGTAGATTAAGCTTACTTTTCTTGTGCACTTATGAAGAGTAAGGATTTCTTTTTCTCTTTAAAATAGATATGGAAAGATCTTTCTTCTTCTATTTCTTACCTATTGACAACATAATGAAAATGACTGTATTTTGTTTGCTCCTGGCTGTTCATTTCCAATCTCCATATTCAGTTTCATAATGATACATAAAGAATAAAATAAGATAAAATAAAATGAATTTTTGCTATTCTGTCATCCTAAGCCTACATACCTAATGCTGAGAGTAAGGCAGCAATATTTGGTTATCTGACCAGTAACTCAAACCAGACTAGTAAATACGAAAAGTATAAATTAGTTATAGCACATGGGCCAGCAAATAAAAACTATAGGACCATAGCTTACTTAGACCTTATTAAGAGCACACACTAGCAACTAGTCACTGCTTCCTAACACCTTCAAAATCCTTTTTGTCATGCTTATCCAATTTTCTCTTCTATAGATCTCATAAAAACCACTCTGCTTGTGACATGTCTGTCCAAATGATCTTCACACAGAGATTTTTATAATTCCCCACAATATCTTTCACAAAGTTTTCCAAACATGTTGAAATAAAATCATTGTTAAAAGATGTCTTGCCATTGTCACCTTTTTAATAGAATATTTACCCATGGTCTATCCCTGGCTACCAGAAAGATGACTATCATAGAAAACATTTCCCACTTGAATTATGTAAAGCGTTATAATCTGTGCATACAATCAAAAGGCATCTAACCTCACTGAAATGTTTCCACAAGTCAATATGTCATTGCACATCAGCGTTCATGTAGCCATTGATTTTGAATTATTCTAGTATCGTTTTGATATCAAAAATAATACTTAGAATTTTAAGCCTTAATCCATCAAAATCAGTGTATCCACTCAGCAATCAATTTATATTGATGGGGAAGTCTTACATGTCTGCCTTACTAGAGGCTGAAATTATTGCTAGACTATTGGATATCATTAATCATTTTGGGAAAACTCTAAGGATTCTGAACTGCATGGAAAATGAAATGAAGGGAAGAATTAAATTAACTTGTTCCATGGAAAGTGCCTGCATTTGCAAATTTCCCACTGAAAGGGAGGAATCCCTACCTCTGCCTCAGACTGCGGACAAAGACCAGGGAGCTGAGTAACGTGGTGGTTGCCTCCCAGTCCAACAGTCTTTCTCCATGGGAGGCTGTTCCAAATGCATTGAGGAAAGGTCATTTTTCCCTCCTCTCTTTCATCACTAAGTTCTGAGTTAAAACTTTCCACAATATATTTAACTTAAGAGACAAGCAAACAAAAACTTATGAAGCTAGCCAGTATGTGTTACTCTCACTCAAAATCTAAAGTTTTTCAAATATCTAAAAATGTTTTCTATGCATGAGACTTTTAAATTCCAAGTCCTTGACATATGTTGGCCATTTCTACAATACACATGAGATAGTGATTGTCCCTAATTATTTACTTTTAATATCCAAATAAAGTATTGGCAATGGAATTTATTCCATCAACTTGTTGCCTTTAAAGAAGCTAACCATCCACTGGAAGAACTTTAGATTTCACCAAGCACACTCTTAGCAATGGCATCCCAGATTTCTAGCCCTTCTGTCTTTGGTATTCTAAAAATTCAAATGTGGTTTCTAACATCAGCCTTGGGAAGAGTAGACTTACATCTTGAAAGCACAAGGATCTCAACAAACAAATGCTGTCTCTAAACGTCATGTTAGCTTCTTCCTTTCTTCGCATTACAGAATCACCAAAGGAATCTAAGAGTTATGGAATCAGTATGAACTTGCCACAAGGGCACAAGGAAAAGGTCAGGGAAGACCCTTCCTGTACCAGTACTTGGGATGAAGCTCTCCCTGCAGTGAGCAATGAGCAATAAAGACATTTGGAAAGTTAAGAGCAAACTACGACTTCAGTGCCCAGGCAATAGAAGCTTAATGGAAACTATCAGTGACCTGGCATGAAGAGTGAGAGAATAGGGAAGGGAGGAGTGAGCAAGAATCAGAATGGAATCAGTGTGAGTGTACTAAAAGCCAAAGATTAACACTGCAAGATCTCAGAATTTCAGAGTGAAAAGTCACCTCAGGATATCCTGTACAAGAAATAGGTGGCATTCCTGAAGGTGACTGTCTGGAGAAATAGAAAAAAGAATTAGGAACTTGTTGACTGAAGATTTTCATTCTTTCACACATGATCTAGTCCAAAGCACACATCTTTGACAACCCTGTGGAACAGTCCCTGTCCCTCCTATACCTTGCAACATGGATATATCGGAAGAAATATCAAGATCAGCACAATCTTTTGATTCTAAAATATCACTAATTTGATACATTTGAACACATAAAGTTTAATTTTCAGGCATTTCAATAGAAGTGTAGTGTTTCAGTCTAAATGGACTCTGACCCATTAGTTAAATATAGTATCTTTAATTTGTAGTTGGGATGGGCATGTACAAAATTCTGCTGAATCTCTTTCTTTTCTATGAAACTTCCTTCCTGATTGTAACCTAAACACAAACTCATATAATTAGTTTCAGAATGTAAACTTTTCACTCCTACTTGCTGTAAATCAGATTTAATTGCCCTATTTCTTGACCTACTAGTTTTTACATGTCTAAATTATATTAATTCTCTACTTTCCAAGCCAACTAATTCTCACATGAAGACAGTATGTTAATACAGAAAAATCTATATGTCTGTGCTATCAAACAATGTGACAAGGGCTATTTTGCCTGGACAGAATCACTTATAATTTTATGCATACTTTTATTTAACAAACATATATTCAAAACTGAACATAAACAGAGCTTCATGAATCTTACAATATGGAGACTACTGTTCCTACCAAATTAATATAGAGATTGTCTTGACATCTACTAAGTATACTCAAAAGTATACTTAGTATACTTGATACGTATATACCATGATGCGTATCAAAGTATCAATCCATTGTGTGTGTCCACAACAACATAGAAATAGAGAATGCCATGCAACCTAAGAATCGTGAATTAAAGGTAAGATACTTACATAGGAATTGGCTCTCACTGGACTTATCTGCAACCTACAACAAACCCTCTTTCCTTTTTTCTCATCATTTTCTAATTTTATAAAAGCTTTAACACATTTTTCAAAATATAAACTGTGTATCCTGCGAACTATACATAATGTAATGCATATTTGTAAATTAACTTATCAGAGTATGGAAGAACAGAGAATGTATTTGTCCCCATATCAAATGGCCCATATAGCTCTATTTATTTCTTTGCCGAAAATTTAAAAGTACCTGATTGAAAACTTTTACAAAATGCAAAACCAGCCAGGCAGTGGTGGTGCACAAGAACAAAAAAATATATATTTAGGTGTCATCAAGAATAAAGGAAAAGAGAATCAAATGATGTGTCAGTGTCATAGATAAAATGGAGACAATGATCATTTAGGTGTTTATCAAATGAATCGCTGAGCCACTGCTAATAATTGTTTTAGGATAGGTGGTATTCAAGCAGCCTGAAAGTTTCCAATTCCTTTATTTGAGGAATGATCAATGGAGGAACATATTCCTTCTTAAACTGCTTTCTATATCCTTTGATATAGTCACAAAGCAAAAGGAAAAGTATTAGCCTGAGTTCTTTTTCATGCTCCTGCTGCCTGAGCATCCCCAGAGCTCTGGCCAGAACTGTTGTTACCTCTGAAACTATTGCTAGGTAATAAAACAAATAGTTGCATGGATGAACCAAGGATGATAAGACAAAACTTTGGTTTGTGAGCCTGGACTTAGGTCCTTTCCTCCTTGGCACCATCCAAAAGGACTCGGTATAAAATACTGTGTATCACTCAGGGAAACATGTTCCTTTAGGCTAAGTGGCACACCAAGTAAACATAACAAAGAAGTTTGTTAAGATCTCGGTTCTCAAGTTGTACACTCCATTTCCTTACATTTATTTAACTGTTTATTTAATTACTGGGGGACGCTCTTATGAAAAGCCACTGTTCCGTGTAGGCCAATCTTCCCTCTTCAGCCTTCAATGCAAATGAACACTTGAGTAATGTCAATAAAATTGAAAGCAAGTTGATATAATCAATAGAAAGCAATAGCAAATAAGGCAAAGTAGAGTCTGGGCCCTTATAAATGAGGCGCCCACTATCCACCCAGGATCTCTGAGATTGCTAATAGTAATAAGCCCCCAGGGCACTGTAACTCTTTGGGAGGTACCAGGCATTACACAAATCCAATACAATCAGTAATAGACATAAAATATGGACTCAGTCACCCCATACAAAGAGCACCTGGGCCAACACAGTGTAATTATTGTCCTTTTGTTGTTCTCCCAGCTTAAGGGAGGTAGTGAAAGTGTTTTGGCAAGTGAAATTCTATTATCAAAATCTGCATTTGAGAAGTCAAGTCCAAAATGATTTTATTATCAGGTTTCTTAAAATTATATTTGTCTCGACTACAATAAATTAAGAAATGAAAAGCTCATCATAAGTGCTCTATAACCCATACAAATTTTTTAATGATTACATGTTGTATGTATAAAATCTATTATAGTCAAGTTTCTAATTTATAAAGGCATTGTTCTAAGAATTCATATTTTTTAAAAAGGAGTTTATGTGTATATTTTAGTAGAGCATAAATGTGTACACGAGTGTGTATCTGTATGTCTTATATATGTGTATATGTTTTTTGAAAATTTCATACATTTATATCATATTTATCCCCTTCCTAACCCCTCATATCCCCTTCCCATCCCTTAGCCACCCAACTTTCTGTCCTCTTATTTTTCATGTTAACCTATTACATCCAATTTGTTCTGCTTACATATTCTTTGATGGGTAACCTCCTACTGCAGAATCTCCTGCTTAATGAGCGCTACTACATTCCTAAGGAAAACTGATTTATCTTCTAGCAGCTCTCTGTTGCCAATAGCTCCTCCAGACAGCATCTGCAAGATCTTTGCAAACTCAAGCCTGGCCAATCCCAAGCTTGCAAAGTCCTACACTTAGCTAAGGTGTATTTTTAAATTCAAAAAATTTTAAATTACACTAATACAGTGTATTTAAAAATGTGACCCTGCTGGTGCCACCAGTATATACCCGGCACCTGCAGATAAAAGCAGTAGAACATGGAATTTAAGAAATGCTCCCATTACTTTTAAATGCTCATTCATATATTAGACAATAGCACGGCCACATCTCACTTAGCAAACTGCTAAGTGTGTAGAAACAATCAACAGCTTGGTAGAGAGATTAACAACCTCTGTCCCATAGGAAAACATCTGCCTGATTAAGTTCAAAGAATCTGAAATCTGACTCATTTTGCAGATAGTTTCCTGCATAGTGAAAGAGCAGAGGCATGAGCCAAAAACCCAGTGCAAAGCAAAAAAATAAACCAAAACAAAAAACCCCATCTCAGTGCCAAAGTAGGGCCTGGACAGGGTTCATTTCAGCTGCCTTTGCTTGTTGGAGGAACACAAGAGTGAAGGATCATCTCACTGCCCTGAGAAAAACCAAGACTCTGCATGCTCCATCCCGTGATCTGAATCTCTTGTTTATATTTGAACCTGTTCAGCTGGATCATTTCAGGAAACAGACAAGGATCTCGAGGCAATGGATGATTAATACTTTTTGTTTAGATTGACAGTCTGTAGTGTATGACGACGGATGAGAAACTGAGGATATTTCTATGGAATATAAAATTAGAGAGTTGAGAGTGTGCTGGGTATTGTTAATAACTATGGGACTCGCAGATTCGAAGCTCTTCAAGTTTGAATGGTCTTCACCGCTTCTTGCCTACACCCATGTGGAAAATGGTGGTTGATCTGAGTAGAAACAAGTGTGATTTGGCTACCAGCTTCCAGGTGATGCTAAGGGCTTTGGTATACACACTAACCACATTGCTGCATTGCCCTACCCACACTCTGGATGTGGAACTGGTCCTGCCGCAATTCAATTCTGGTGACAGCTATGTCACATAAAAGAGGCCTTGCAAAAGTGTAGAAATATTCATTAAAATGGGACCTTGGAATCCTTTTGTAACACAGCTCCAGAAAACCAAGCCTACAAATACTGATTTCCAAGCTCTGGTTTTCGACACACTAGGTTATCTCCAATTATCTCCAAGGGTGATATAACAGTTTCACAAAATTAATTTCACTCCATTTTAATTTAACAAGGTTCACATCTGGAAAATGAATGCAGAATTTGTTGGTTGAAGTGAAAGTAAAGAACAGCTGAATCCATTAACTCTGCTCCTGTAACCTAAAGCTCTTTGCTTAATTTTGTTAAATTCATTAAGGATTTTGCTTTTAAGTTGGACCTTCTGCCTCATTCTAATAGAGTGGCAAAATGCTATGGTCAAGTTGCAAACTATTTATGGAAGGGTAATTATAAATATGCAAAGACTCTGCTGAACCCAGTAGCAGGCAGTGGCAGGGAGCCTCCATCACTGTGTGGTTAAGGAGATGGATGACTTACATGTCCTTCCCTTTAGTAACGTATTAGCTTCCCAAATGACTTATTGAAAATGGAAATGATATTTCTTAAATACTGATGAGTTATCTCCACTTATCTTCAAGTTGGTTGTAATCATTTTTAAAAGAAAATGTGTATTTTTTAAGTGACAAAAATCGTTCAGAAAACAACCATGGAAAATAATTTCCAACAGTCACTACAAACAAACAAAAAGAAAACTTTCCTCAATATGTTGATAATGTGAGATATAGATTTCTAATTTATTGTCTATTTTATAAGTCAAATGAGACAAAACAAATATCAAATGCCTGTAATATAGGACATTAGGTCTATATACTAAGAAGAAAATTTCACAAGGATACCTTTATCCCCATTTGAAAAATGTTTGCATGCTCTATTGGTAGACAAGGGTGGTATATATGTAATGGTATATTTTTCAAAGTCAAATTTCCCAACATTACCTTTGTAATAGCAATATAAAATAGAGTAATTATTCCCACGTATCATAACAACACTGAAAATGCTTTTCCCAAAATTGGTAACTCTCCTCAGCCTTTTCAATGGCAGCGATGTAAATGAAGAAGACCATCCAATAAAGTAGAAAAGAGACAGGGACCAGACATAAACGGACCACCACACTGGAGTCAGGGCTGGAGAGTGGCCAGAAGAGAGACATTGCAGAAAAGACAACCAGACAAAAATCAAACAAATACACCATGCAGTGGAACCTGAATTGAGTAATGGCAACCACAGAGATCAAGAAATGGCAATGCCATCCTGGCAGTCACCTTTAGTCAGGTGAGGAGGAGAAGAATGCAAACAAGTTGTAAAAGTGAAGTCATGTAGTACATGTGAATCCTAGATCGTGGAAGAAATACAAATGCATTGTGTAACACAATATATGGTTTTCCTCTAAAAGTACAGTAGTCAAAAGTATAGAAGAGTAAGCTACCATCCAATGGCAGAAAGAAGAAAACATGACAAATAGGAAAGGATTCTGTAGTGTGTGTGTGTGTGTGTGTGTGTGTAGAGCATTTCTTCATGCAGTTTGTGAGACAAATACAATATGCAGTACTATATCACCTAGTTACCTAAAAAGCAAGGTCATAAGATAAAAAGCCACACAATTACACATTTTTTGCACAACCAGTTTTGATTTTGCAGAAAAAGAAAATGAGAAATAATTTGCTGGAATGTATATAATGTATCAGACATCACTGCATCTATATTTTCTTTTCATTTCCTGTTTAAAACATATTTAAAGACAGCCAGACATTCACATTCACAAACCAATGTGTAAATGCAATGGCCAGAGCAAACATGTCTAAGAGTGCCAAACATCTTCTCCAGTACCACAAAGACCTGGGCATCTGCCTGCCCCTCACAAATTCGTGTTCACCTGAAAACCCAGGGATCGAAGGAAATCACAGTAGTATGAAATACAACTGTAGTATACTTGGCTAAAATAAATGTGACTTATAGGTGGACCAGAAAAAGGAGACTTTCCCAAAAGTGAAGTTTCCACTTTGTTATTCTCTTCCATAAGAATTTCCAAATAAGAACTTCACAGTACAGCTGCCATAGTTCAAAAAGATGTAATCGGAGCAGGTGTTAACTGCAGAAGAGGAAAGTGGGTAGGAGGGGGGCAGGCCTCCTTCACCTCTCCCTGGTGTTGTCCTTGGAGTAAGAGATGCAGGCGTTCTCACAGTTCATTACAAAACCCAATGGCTTCACATGTCCCAACACATGCTTCATTTAAATGAATACATTGTGATTATTATAATTAGGCTCCTACCTAAAACTTTAACAGGTGCTGAAACAAACAGCAGTTCTTACACGTTACTGTCACCTACACCGCACTGAGCCAGCGCCTTTGGGCATACTGGCATGGCATGGAAATCCACCCAGCAAAGGTGCATCGCTTTTGACAAATTAATCAGAAAGTCAAGCCAGAGAAGAAGTAAATGTAATGGCATCTTTAGATCTTCGGTACACATAGAACAAGAGGGTGATCACCAAGTTTGTTTTCAGAAAAGGACAGTGGATGGGATTATCACGGTGACATTTTCACATAGACTATGGCCTAACTTTTTTTCACAGTAGAAATATTTTATATCTCAACAAAAGGCAAAACTATCACATCCAACAAGAATAGGTGCATTAGTTGCCACAAGCAAAAATTAAGAAAAAGAAAAACTCGGAAGGAAGACAATGCCATTGGACCGGACCAAAGAACTGTTTCTAAAGAATCGAGGGTAGAAAATTTTCATTAGCATATTCTGACTTGAGAGTGGATATGACAAGTTACCCTTTCAGCAGTCATCATTGAAAGATGGCACAGGCTAACAGTGGTTTGTAAAGCCAAGGCTTCAAAGGAACCTAACAACAAATATCACTTTACCAAATAAAAGCAAAAGAATAACGCCCCAAGAGCGCAGTTGTGGAGAAAAGCATTTCTAAATAACAACAAAGCATGAAAGCTCTCTTTACAATTACATTGAAAATGAACCATCACTTAGTGTTAAATTTTTATTATCAGAGTTACAATTAAACATTGATCTATGGACACTTTAAATGTTTGGAATTCGAATTCACGTTTATAAAAAGTATTGTTATATTTTGTGCGAATGTTCAGAATTTAAAAGTTTCCCTGCTTCCTGTTTCACTGCAAGTGGTTCTCGCCAACATTTCAAGGCACAGACAGAGCACGGTTGCCGGCTGCATCACCAGGTCTGTTTATTCCCCCTCGAACATACAGATGTTAGATGACCATACCTCACGAGTGCATGCCTGCCGCAACTCATGTTTCACTTTCCGAATACGCTGGTTTAAAACAGAGCAGACTGCACTTTTGATAACATCTGCTACAACAAATAACAAAAAAAGAGTGTGAAGTCTGATGAATGTTTAAACAGAACATTTTTTATGGATCAGCTAAATCTTTTCTGCTTTTTAATTAAAAGTAAAGAAAATGGAACTTAATTATCCTGTAAAGATTAGCTTGTGGGCATCTTCCTGTAAATTACTTCTAATTGAAAGCAAATTGTCAAGTGACATTCAAAGTACTGTCCTTTAAAGCACAGCTGTTCCATTGCTGATTTTGGTGCAACTCAGTGTTGTCTTGTTACAATATGGCATATTTGAATATTTTAACAATTTCACTGGTGTTGTATAGATTTCCATTTAACATATCTTAATCACATTTCTTGATGTAAAAAAAAATATGTTAGATTAGCATCCTAAAGTGGTTTTCAGCATCATGAACTAGCCTACCATGAGTGTTTTCCACTGAAGTTTGTTTTCTACTTGTCTGCTGAAAGCAGTGCTGATCTGAACACAGCAGTCTAGGAAGCAGGCGGCTGACACCAGGCTGCTGTCACAACTCAGCGCTTCAAGAAGCCTTGTGTAACTAAGCCACACTTTGTTAATGATTTAAAAGATATAAAAGTTCAAGTTAATAAAAACCAGCAACTACAAATGGGCTCTTTCTCAAAATTAAACATTAAAAAAGGCCATTCCTTTAAAAACACTTTTAAAATTTTCAGTGCTGGGCTGAAAAGGAAACTCAAGTGGTAAAGAGGACTTGCAGTTCTTTCTGAGGACCTGAATTCAATCTACGGCATCTACTTGGTGCTTCACAACCACCTGTATCTCTAGTTCCAGGCGATATCCTTTTCTGACCTCTGGATGTATATCTGCAGGCAAAATACCCATATATACGAAGTAAAATAAGGAAGTCCAAATCCTTTTAATTACTGCACAATATGAAGTCAAGTAAAATTAGTTCCAATGCATGCCTTTGATGTAAAGACTGTTTACAACCATAACATACATATATTTGCTACTACTAGCTAATTCCTGCTTCTAGCCACTAAGATATTATCTACCAATGACTGTTGACCAACTACTACTGCTTAACATTGTAGTTAAATGTAACCTCGTGCTTTTCCACCTGGCCATTTTGTTCCCAGAAATAACAACTCTTAGACTTCTTATATATGAGCAAATGCTTGGGCTAATATCTTTAGCTCTGTCCCCCAGCTAGCTAATATCTTAATTAACCATTTATTTTATTCTAAGTCATGCCATATTGCTGGTAAGCTGGTCCTTAGTTCATACAATCATCTTCAGTGACTGGGGTCAATCTCTTCACCTATTTCTGCTGAATTCCTCTCTCTCTCTCTATTGGATATCTCACCTTCAATCATGACTTAGCTCATTGGCCAGTCAACCTTTAATTGACAGTTGATGCTTCCATTTATTACAAGATATTATTTCTACATACCATTGTGTCAGCTCCAGAAATAAGAAAATAAAATCTGCCCTCTAATGGAATAAACATTGATATTATAATTACATATCTTTCTTCCCTTTTCTCCCTCCAATCCTTCCCATATATCCCTCCTTGTTCTCCTTCAAATTCATAGCTTGTTTTTATACTAATTGTTATTGCTCAGGACCCATAAGAAATTAGAGTGGCAGCCCATGTTGTCTCTCCCATTTCCACAGGAACACTATTCTCCCCTTGCTTCCTACCAATAATCTTCCATTTTATCCAACTGTCAACCCTAGATTCAAGTCATTACTCTGATTTTATACTGAAGTACTCTCTCCTTTTAGTGATATAAATAATCCTTCTTGGATTTTTTCAATGCTCAACAACTAAAGGAAAGGAAAGGAAGGAAGGAAGGAAGGAAGGAAGGAAGGAAGGAAGGAAGGAAACCTTAGAAATGACTCTTCAATTTCTTTCTGACCCCTAGATCTCCTAGAGCAAATTTCCACCATAACTGCTAGGTCTTTTTCCATCTCTAGATCCAACCATGGCCCAGGAAATCACCGTTATACAATAGAATTGTTTTAGTACAGTCCCTGAGGCTATTGTTTGTTTGTATCACTCCTGTTCAAATCTTACACATTAGTCTCTGTCTCTCATGGTTGCATCTTGACATTGTTCATGAAAACTGTCTCTTTTACCATTTTACCTTAAGCTAAATTTCTTAATGGTTCTATAATATTCTCTCATTTCAAATCTTAAGCATGCTCCTGCTGGTATAATACACCGTTCTGAATAATACTAAGGAGCCAACCATGACTCACTCCCATGGTCATGGAGCCCTCACCTCTTCCTTGGTAAAGTAATATTTCTGAAGATGGTGGAATTAATAAATTCCAGAGTTTCAAAGGAAAATGAGTTCTAAAATTTCAATGTCAAATCTGTATTTTACTTCTTCATCTTCTTCACTTTCATCTCAAAGAATCTAAAGCCTGTTCGGCACTAATCAATTCAATAATTACATTCCATAATTTAGTTACTAATTGTAGGCAACAAATTGGATCCTATCCAAATGCCTTACACTAGATTGTTTAAACAAATAGCATGTTGAATGAGGAACTGCAGAGTAGAAATGAAATATTAAGAAAACCATGTGTAAAATTGGAAATATTTATTTTTTAATAAGCAGATAAAATAATGTAAACATTCAAACATATATGTGTGTGAAAGGATAAACAGTGCAGTATAATATACACACATTATATAAGAATGCTACATATCTTAAATATATATGCATATATATGTATATGTATGTATGTATGTTTGTATGTATGTATGTAACTGACAAGGAATTCTGTATCTTCTATACCTTCAATACTATCGCTAAATAGTATATGCAATGAACTTTTAAATAGAATAATGAAAAGGAGTTTAATTATCCTACATTTGTTATGTTCTTTTTAAAATGAGCATAAACTACTCATTGAGAATTTTAGAAAAAGGTTGTATTAAACAGGGTTTCTGGATAAACATCAGTTAAGTTCAATTAATCAAAACTCCTCATGGTGCAGTCCATGTTCTCCTTTGAATTGAGCAGGGTGATTCCAAAACACAGATGGATTTTGTTGCCACTTTCTTTGTCACAAGGTTTGTATACAATTACAGTAGGCATTACACAGGCTCTCTGAACAGATTGGGAATTGAGGAGCCTTAGTCCTGGACATTCCTTTGAAAAGGAACATCTTCCAGGTATTTTTCTTTCTTATAATATTGCATTTTCATATGGATCTAGCTTTGAGCAAATAAAAGCCATGAGAGCACAACGACTGACTGATTCTCACTTTACATTTCTGCCATTAAATAATCAGTTCACATTAATGCAGACAGAGACTTCGCATGTCTTCCAAACAATAGGCCAAAGTATAGTTAGGCAATTTAAACCCAAGCTCCTAGAGCTCATTTATCATCTTTTTCCATAACCATATAACAGTTCTTTGGGACTGAGAAAGAAGATAAATGGATCCTCGAGAAACAAATATTTACAAACCTTTTGAAAATGTTTTATATGTAGGAAGGAAATACTCCTTTATCTATGTGAATCATACAAGAACTCACAACCCTGGGACAAGTGGTGTGCACTGTTCAGTCTCATAATCATTTAGAAGAAAAAAAAAATCAGACAATTTGAGACTTCAAACTTACAGATAAAATTCCAAATCCTAACTATCTTTTTACCTACCTAATACAAAGGGGGCATGCTTGCTTGCTGTTTTCAAATGAATTATTTAAGAATTTCTTACTGATATCTCTATTGGTTCACTGTTGCCACCACCCTTCCCCACCCCTGCCCTTAAAACAATAGACAGAAGATAAATGCACAAATATCAAGGATGCTTTTACATCCTTACCTCACAGACACAGCACACACTGGCAATATATCTCTCTTCATTAGACTAAAAAACATTTCTTCTAACTACAAAATGAATGTTTGGGGAAAACTGCATAAAATAAACAATAACCTGGAGTTTTCTGTTCACCTTGACACCAAGAAAAGGTCACAGACAAACAAGTAATGGAGGAAACAAAGAAACAAACAATACTATCTAGCAATAATGAGAAATATGGCAAAACACTAGAGGCATTTAGGGTCCCTCCACCAAATTCCTGAGAAAAGTAATTCATATGAGAAGCTTTGGCTTCTTAAACTTCACTATACAACCATTCATCTGTCTACAAGACTTGTGTGACTTGGGAGGGTCTAAAAAAGTATCTAACCAATTGCATAAAAATGAGCAGCTGCAACTTGATTCTTAATCAACTGATACTGCACCCATATTTTAAATATCATTCACTCAAACAAAAGACCCAGTGTCCTCACAATTAAAGAAGGTTGATGCATGTAGCTGCATTAAGATGATTTATTGGAATAGCCTATGTCCCACACCTCACCTTTAGGATGTTGTCCTTGTATAACTTTTCTTTGCTGTTTTTCTTAATATGGTAAACCTATTTAAAGGCTTTAATAGCTTTCTTCAAAAAATGAGTGATAAAGACAAATGCCTAATTTGAAATTTAAAGACATGAATAAACTGGAGTGGGCATTAAACCAGAGCAGTAAGAAAACATAATGGAATGGAAATTGCTCAAACTACCTCTCTGATAGGGCAGGGCCCTCTGACATGTTCCATGACTCTGAATGAAGCAGGGGTGTGTCACATGACACATTTGGGTTGTGTAGGTCACTGTTCATTAAGTATGCCCCTCATTCTCTCCTGTACCTGCTACATACTAATAAGTGTTATAACCTTTAGTCATTGTATTTGAAACATAACCTCTTGGTGACAAGACAAACAGAATACACTGAACTGAGGCCCTGAATAAGTTTTTACACAGTTCGTATTGAATATGCAATTTTTCATTAAGTTTTGGACCTATCTTATTAACTTCACATAATAAATGTAAGGTAGCATGAGCCTACACTCAGCTAAATTTCATAAGCTGTAAAAAGCCAAGGCATTGATTGTTGACATCAATGCCTGGGAGTTCTATGTCCCACACAGGCTATTAATTCATTATAGGTAGATTAGATGTTTTAACTTGAAAGAATAGTTACATTTAGATAGAACATGTTCCACAAGACATATATAAATATATTGTGAACATTCTTCCATCTGATGCAGAAGGGTTTTTAAAAGGAGTCAAGAGCACCTAACATAACTCAGCTTGTCAAACAAAATTATTGTTATTATTATCATTGTTGTTGTTGTTGTTGTTGTTGTTGTTGTTGTTGTTGCTCTTCAAGAGAATCCCTAATCCATGCATCCCTGGAATTTCACTCTGCAACAGTCCAGCTACATCTAGTTTTTATAGACCAGAATCTAAGTGAGGACAATAATGTGGGTCTCAGGATGGACTAGCACTGGCTTTTCCCACTGTACTTAGGAAGAGGAACTTTCTTACACCTCCATGACTCTAACTCATTCATTGTTGCACCTTTCCATTTATAAAATGTTTCTCCATAGTAAAATGGAGGGATGAAATTAAATTTTCCAAACCAACTGAAAAGAGGGGGCTCTATTCATTGTATTGTAAACCAAAACAATGTTTCTAAAACAGTGTTAACTCTACTACTTTACATTAGGAACATATCATACTGATGCTTATTATTAAAAAAAAAAAGCTAGATACATATGAAGTAACTAACAGGTTCACTAGTTCTAGGTAGGCTCACAACAAGTTTTCTTCTTTTCTAGAAGTACTATGTAGCATTTAAATATAGTGACCTTAAGTGCCTATCACTGATATCTATGAATATTTGGATTAAAGGAAACAAATACTTGTTGTGTCCTCTCTGTATTAATTTGAAACACATGTGTAAGAAAATATGTCAAGAATTAGACTTATGCTATAGAAATATTTTTCTATTTGTCTATCTTTTCATTGTGAGTTCAGAAGGAATAATCTAAGCTCTTGGTAATTTGGGAGACAATATACCTGCACACTAAATATGTGTTGAAAAGGTTAAATATTAAAATCAAAGGAAAAAATAGATACGTAGTTCAGTAGTAGAGTACTTACCTAGCATATTCAAGTTCCTGGTTTCAAGCCCCAGTCCCTCCCACACAAAAAGTAATCAGAGAAAAAAGAGTAGTTAGAAATATGCATGTTATTACAATAATTATATTTATTTGAGCCAATATTCCATGAAGTAGCAGACTCACCCATGGAGAGTCTGAAACATAAGTACATGTTTCAACACACAAAGCATTCATATTATAGCAATATTATTAAAGGACTTTTGCTCTGCCAACTCCTCCATTATACCAATAACAATTATAGAAACTCAAAGAAAAGAACCAGACTAGATCTGTTATTCTCTTCCCTGCCACCTGTGCTTGAACAAGCTTGCCAGCACTTTTCCCGATGGAGCCAATCTACTTATTAGAGAGATGTGAACATATCACCTATCAGCTTGTATAGCACATGGAGAAGAAGCTTCCTTGAGTAGAGGAGACAGTTATGTTGCATATGAAAAAAAATCATGGCACACATCTGAGATGCATTACATGAGAAGTCACAGGCAACCTCATTAAGTGAGAGAAGTAGGCACAGAGAATCATCATACATACGTGTGCTTTCAGAAGAGTGAAGCAATCATATGTTGACAAAATAGACAAAGAGAAGCAAGATGTATGTAAGATGGGGGGAGCTCTTGAATATATGAAGACTTTTTGGTAAGCTATCACTCATGATTAACAAAAGAAGAATTCTTTTTAGAGCCTGAACATTTATTAGCAGGGATAACTGGATTTGATGCTATAGAAGGTTTAGATTGTGACAACAAAGTGAATTTATTAGTAAAACATAAAAAAAACCACATAATTTCATAATCAGTAAGATGCATATAATAACATGACCTTTCTATATTTACCATGAGGATAATATTAGCATACACGTTTTAGATTATACCACAATAGAATCATCTTAGATCTGAGAGATCATTGTCACCCTTGATCTAATTTCCTTATTTAAAGTAATCATTTTTTTTAAATAACAAAAAATTCCACATTCATATAAAGTTGTAAAAATATGGCATATAAAATATCAGCATTATTTCTTCATTTAGATAATCAAGCCTGTGATAATGTCCCTCAAATTACCTCTTTGTACTGTAAAAAAAGTCATATATTTATATAAAGAACAACAATCATCACCTCAGTCTATTTCTTTCTAGTTCCATCTCTCCATGGCAAACTAGATTATGCTATAAACATATGATGCATAAACGATCCTCACACAAATACATCCTAGGTAATATGAACCTGAAGTTTATACATTTCAAAATTCTTTCTCAGAATGCCATATTGTAAGTTATGTGTGGAAGTGTGTTTTATACTTAAAGAAATTTCATTTGACTTGGAAATTAAGATTATGGCAGTTCTAATTCATAGCACTGTTTACCCATACCAAGGTCCACACAATACTTGTGGCCATTAAAATGTATGGGAGGAGAGCGTTAAGAGAACATAGACATTTTCTTCAACGGTGATTGAAAAATCGCAACTTTGCATGAGTTACACAATGTGACCCAGCTAAGCATATTGCTTCAGCTACTCTCCAGGCATGAGAAGCAGAAAATTAGTGAGAGAGCTTCAGCAGTTGAGTATGCATAACTTCCAGGAAAGTTGTTGCTGAAAACTAACAATGAGTACAGGGTATATAAAAGTACCAGTCAAATTCTAGAACTTGTCATGGTCAATATATACTGGACCTATCTAAGCTAAGAAGTCATCTAGGAAACTAGCATCTGTTTTACTCTCCATCTTCTTAGTCCTCACCTTCTTCTTCCTTCTCAGACTATTACAGTAACTTTTACTCTCCTGTATTAATTGTACACTTCAAGGCTTACTGCCTCGGTCTGCTAAGCTAAACCTAGTACTGCTCTGAGTCTTATTACTGGATAAGCTTACACTTCCTTGTTCTTACAGAACTCTGGCTGACTGGTTCAACTCAGCTGTTCTGGCTCAAACTCCCCTCTAAGCTGACTGATTCAATCTGTTTTCTCTTGGCCTCTGGCTGAATTGCTTTGCTTGACTTCATACTAACTCTTAAAAAAAAAATCTGTTCTAATCTTCTGGCTCATTCCTATTCTCAAGCTTGTTCTCTCTTCAACCTGTCTCTGTAAAAGGCTATGTGTAAGACTGTTTTCCTCTCTCTCTGCACTGCCCGTCATGTAACTTCCCTTGCTAGTGAGAGTTGGTCATATATCCTCGTCTGTCAAATATTTCTCTGATTCTTCACTTTGTTTTCCACTCAATTAGACATGATTTTTAAACATGGGTGCTTCCTTCTACAAACTAGCTTTACCTTCATTGTCTGGGATTAAAGGTGTGTACTAAGAGTGTGTCTGTATTCTAGGCAGAGTAGCCATGTTACTAGATTAAAATCTCTCTGCACAAGACATTTTTTTCAGCCATGGTGCTTGCACATTTTGCACAATAGGTATTGCTCTATTCTATAAAAGGTTTTTGTTACACTTTGAAAAGCAAATAATGTCTATTGGTGCTGATAAAGTTTATCCTCAGTAGGTACACCTTTTATGTTTGCTTCTTTGGGACTCCAAATAATAGAACTAATGCACTTTTCTCTCTGAGATCATCTAGTGTACAAGCAGTTCTCATATAATAAACCTAGAGTTTTCTTTTTATTTTAATGAATATTCCAAGTTCTTTTCACCTCTGCCTATTGTCTTCAGAAAATTTTTTGTATATTAAATACAATATTCAAGGTATTATTGGTCATAACACTACAGAATCAAGACTTAGTTAAACTTCTAAAGAAGATTCCCAGTCTACAGAAACTCCTCTTTCGACATTTCCTTGCAGTGATTTATAAGGCTCACATTGTCCCTTCCTGTGGTATTTATTTAATTGACATTATAAAGCATAAATCTATAACATTAAATACTTATGGCTATTTGAATAAGAATTACCTCATAGACTCATATGTTTGACTACTCATTCCTAGTTTATAGAACTATTTGGAAGAATTTCGAGGTTTGGCTTCACTAGAGGGCTCCTCTACTCAGGCTTTGAGGTTTCAAAAGACTGAAGTCATTCCTAGAACACTCTCTGCCTCTTGCTTGGAGAAAACGATGCAAATTCTCAGCTGTTCATGCTGTCATACTCCTGGTCTGCAACAATGAACTATAATTCTATGAAATTATAACTCCAATTAAATGTTTATTTTTATAAGTTGCCTTGGCCATAGTTTAAATCATGGCAATAAAAAAGTAACAAAGATAGAAGTGGCGCTAGAGAACAGAATACTGCTTTGATATATCTGACCATTTTGGGGGGGGGTCTGTTTGTTTTGTTTGTTTGTTGTTTTAAGAATATGTAAGAGTTTGATTCTTTGAACTAAAAACATAGTTGAATACTATAAGCAAACATAATAAAGACTGGACCATCCTAGTAGGAGCTTGCAAGACAGTAGTGCTGAGAGCAATGCTCATGCACTATTTAGGCTGATCTCAAGACTTTTCAGACAGGACAATATTAGTGACAGTGGCATCTCATCAAAGAATGTGGCTGCTTTCTTAACGTGCCCTAAGAATTTGCCTGAGGTTAAGTTGAAAAATAATGGACTAATATTTTATTAATGAAGATTTCAAGAGAGCTTAATATTTACTCTATGACATGTTTATTAATGTTCACTCTTACACAAGCCTACAATGAAAAAGAACAATTGAGGCAGAGAGAAATTAAAAATGTATAGTTTAAAAAGAAAGAGAGACAGAGAATTTAATGTTAGGGCCAAGGTTTGGATGAAAGAGAAAAAACATACTAAGTAGAGTCTTGATCTAGTTGGAATAAACAAAGTGTGCTCTCAGGGTAAGACAAAATCCAGGTAAGTTTCCAGCTTGTAAGAAGAAAATGTTGAACGAATGTTCTGCTTCTAAACAGCAACAAACTAAATCCCTGCAAGTGAGATTCAAGAGGCCAGGATGCACTCTAAGTGGGCAGTAGACAGGGACAGTGTTGTCCACATGGTTCTGGCTTTAGGGTCATGAAGGATACATGAGTAGAGGAGCTACATGTTTTCTTAAAAAAGAATCACTGAGGCCAGCCAGGCTTGTAGCAGGGGAATCTCTGCATGAGACCCTTAGAGGCCAATGCTGAAGCTGTAATGGGGAAGCCCGGGTTACACTGAAGGCCTCCACTGAAGATGTTGGAAGTGACAGATTCATGGGATATCTGCCAAGGAGAGGTACACAGAGGGAGTGGACCTAGCCCAAGAGAGAGAAGTTGTATGCAGCAAAGCAGTAAAGAAAAAGCTATCTAAACTCTTTTACATGAGACATAGAGCTACAAGATTTGCTAGTTTTCCATCTTCTTTAGTCCAGTATTTGTTTCATCCTCTTGGAACTGTATTTTCTGCGCATTTGTCTGTTGGAATCACCTGATTTGGCTTTTGATTTTACAGGAGGTTACAATTGAGAGATTGCCTTGAATCTTGAAAAGGACTTTAGACATTGGATTTTAAACAGTCTTTAGACTGCAAGACTATGGAGACTTTGAAGTTGTACTAAATGCATTTTGCATTATGATACAGCCCCAAGCCTATGGGAGACCTCCATAGACTTATATGGTTGAATACATAGTCCTCAGTGTATACAATTCTTTGGGAAGGATTAGGACACTAGACATTGAACATAATTAACTAAAACATTCTCAGAGATGGACTACCTCATATTACTGATTTTAACAGAAAAATAAACAATAGTTTAAACAGAAAAATAAACAAAAATAGTTTAACCATGTAATCAAAAGAATGCATCAAAGAGAACAAGTACTATTCTTTGCCTTTTGTTAGTTTGTTTTAGCAGGATTTTCTAAGGGCAGGAGGTAGTCATCAACCACAAGCAAATGTAATTTATAAAACAGGCCCTCCTCTTGTGGTTCTTCAGGCTTTTCTCTATGGCTGATTTCTTTAACATGTTTTCCTTGTAAATACACAAAGAAAATGATACTAATAGCTTAGAATAAATCATGATAGTATCTTATTAAGAAGTAATGCATACTATTTAAAAAGAAATAAAGTGAATTTCATATAATTCCAATCCTCAACTGTCAATTATATAACCAGTATTCCAATACTCAAAGGATGATCACTAATAAAATTTCCTAAAATCCACTTAATGTTATGCTATCCATTAAAAGAAAAAATACACATATAAACATATTAGACTATAAAAGCTCTATTATTTATATCTATGTTATCATTATGTTATTATATCACTATATTATTAATAAAATCATAGTATATATCCATATATATCAATATGGATATATCATTAACATATTGTTGACATATATCAATATATTATAATATAATAATAGTAATAACATTATTAACATATACAGTCACATTATATTGCAATACCAATAATTATATTGCTAATATTACATCAATACCACATGTAGTATAATATAATATTGGTTTATTTTTGATATAAATTATCAACCATGATATGATTAAATGAATATAGTTATGATTTTTATTAAAATTATCCATGTAGATTTATGAATTATAAATATTTATGAAGATATTATTTCCATAAATAATATATCTGAATGATCGGACAACTGGACTTATTTCCTTAGAGATACAATCCTTTAAAAAAAAACTGTTTCTCTTCTACAATAGAAAGTCTATGAAGATATGTTTTATATCCATTTAGTAACTATATGACATCCAAACCTGACACCATTTCTGACACTTGGTCATAGAGTTTATCCACAAAGTCCACTAGTCCTCAACATTGCTCTCCAGCCTCTGAATTACTCCTAACATCACACTCTTCATCTTGGATTTGGATTGCTTGTGTGGATCAGGCTTTCTTAGAATATTTTGTAGCTTACCACTAACAGTGTTTTCCATCATTTTTAAAAGGACTTACATTCACTCTCTAGCTCCTCTGCAACAGAAACAAGCATGAAAATCTTCCTCAACAGACTGGTTAACATTACAACTTGAAGATGACCAGAACAGCTATTCTCTGTCACATTAACATGTGTGATTTTGTGTAAAACATTCCAGTGTGAACTCACACTATGTGTGCTCACTTTGCTCCTGCTCTTATGGCCTGCTGCACACCGTGAGAAGGCTAAATCCTATCAGCACAGAGAGAGGACCTTTCTTTTGCAGCACTTACCTCTGTGCTCTAGATAGTGAAGTCCATGTATGGAGGAAAACCACATTACCTTTGTTAACCAAATGAATAAAGCTGCACAAAATACAGTATTAATTAGAAGTCCTCATTCTTAGTAAGACACATCAATATATGTACAAAAATTATAACAAAATAAATGGACTTCTTGGTCTTGGTAATAAGCTATATTCTGTGTTTAAGAATGTTAAAACACCCTCTAGTTCAACATAAACAATTCTTGTGTGAATGCACAGAGACTGAATCATCAAGCACCCGGTCTCTAAAGGTCTATACCAGGGCCTCTAGTATATATTATGGTTTCCAGTTTACTGTTTTGATGGCATTCCAGAGTATGCAAACAAGTGTGTCTCTGATTCGGTGACTTCTCTTGGACTCTTTTCCTTCTATTTGTTTTGTCCAGCTCCAATGTCACAGTTTTTGTTTTATCTTATTATATTTTATTTTGTTATATTTTATTATTTAAAAAGTGGGATGTTAGAATTCAAACATCAAAGATTACATTTTGGTATTATCTTCTCAAAATTAGAAATCTATATGGTTTCCAGAACAGTAAATGTTACCCAACTGTGACACTAAACCTAACTCCATTTTTCTAAGAAGAACATTTTTCACTAAGAGTTGGAAGGGGTTGACAGAGGGCACTGGAAGATGAAAATGGTCAAAGTACATTATGTGCACCATGGAGTCATCTTAATAAATGTATGTTTTCTGCACAGAGCACAGGACATAAGAGATCAATGATGCTTATTTCCTTTTTCTCCTACATTTAAATTTGCTAAGAATAGGAAAACATGCATTTCTATGAGCTTGGAATAAATGAACAAAAATACCCGAATTTTAAATTCTCCACTAGATCTTGGTGTGATACCATGGTTATGTAAGACCTTCATTATATGGCCCTTCCTCACAGCATGGAAAGCTGTGCTGAAGGAAACCAGGAAGTTTCACACAAGTTCACTCCTTTCAACTTCAAAGTAAAGATTTTTGCATGGGAAGACTATTATTTAAAAAACATACAAACAGAAATAGATGGGACACAAAAGACAGAGGTGTTGTGAGAATAAAAGAGATGCTAAGCCTATTGCTACTGAGCAGCTTCACATGCTGTAGATTCTGTTTTAGCCCACACTGCAGAGTTCGGGTCTGATCCAACTACTAGTGTGGGGTTTGGGCATCTGTTTGCAGATGTAGTTGAATTATCAATCCTAACAGACACACAATCCAGGTCCAATGTCACTTCTCCTCATTATGTTAATAGTTAATACATGCAAATGAAAACACTCTAGCAATTTGATTTCTTTGAAGATAGTTTGCATATTGTCTTAGCCATAATGACTGTACACTTCTCTCAGCCTCCATTTATGCAAGGGAGTATAGTTCATTTTTATCAGCTCAAGTTCATTTTGGCTGCTATTGGAATGTATGTGCATGTTTCTTTTTTACCTTTAGCCTAATTACCATTCAGGTACCATAAGCAGATTTTTCATGCTATTGGTGTTTTTCTTAATTAAGAAACAAATGAATTCTCCCTAGCAAATAGATGGAACAACAGAATAAGATGCCAGAGGCTGATGTTCTATTTCTTAATTGAAGCAATTCTATTGTTTGGTGTCGGCAGTGAGGGGCAGAAATGTCATAAGTGTAAAATGTTAATAGTGCAAAAATAACATAAAAACTACTTTTAAAAACAAAGAAGGGATTCAAAAAATGTTGTAAGAGCCTCAAAAACACAGATTTTTATCCATGTATTAATTCTGACATTAACAAAGTAGTTTCATTTACCAATCCCTCACAATGAGAGAGCTCATCTTTTTTATACCTGCAGTGGAATTTCAAGGTGCTCCCCCATGGCCCAGCACTATAACCTTAAAATAAGATGCCTGCGACTTTTGAGACAACACTTCCATTTCCCTAGGGTGAGGAAGACGTCCAGGAAACAAGGTGTTCAGAGGACCCTGAGTCTCCACTCACCTGTGACATTTACCTGGCCTCCGGAGTGGCATGAAGGTAACATATTTTGCCCTTGAATCAAGCTGTAGACAGATACCTCCCATTTGTGACTTTAGTCAGCTCTCAGTCTACCCTATGTAAAGTCACTTGTACTTAAATCCATCAGTGTTCTTTGAATAAAGCAATACACTGATATGTTTTTGTAACAAAAAGAAAAGTTATATTCTAAAATATGGTGCCTATGTATAGATTTCTAAGTTTCTGAATTTTTGCTATTGATAAACTAATCTTTGTTGAATTTTAGTTGTCTCAGTCTTGTTTTGGATAGCTCTAACTCAAACATAGTAAAAGCTAAATAACATACTTAAAAAGTATTGATATGAAAATGGATCCTTATGCAGCTTCTTCCAATGTGGAGAGAAAGGGTCTTGCCTGACTAACTTGCTCTATCATAAGTGTCAGAAGGAAGAGTGATGAAGGAGAAAGGTGCTTCAGCTTTAATGTTTACCTTTTCTTTGAAATCATGATTACATCGTTTGCCCTTCACTTCTTCCAAACTCTCCTGTTTACATCTCTTCCTTTGCCTTTAAATGATGGCCTATTGTCTCACTGCTTGTTGTTGACTAGATACACATGTGTGTATACATTATATTACCAAATATAGAAATACAACTTGCTCAGTCTGTATAATGTTATTTGTGTGTATGTTTTCAGAGCTGACCATTTGCTATCACATAATCAATTGGTGAGCTGTTCCCTGGGAAGTACTATTTCTCCTTCTCTCAGCCTGTAGTTCTGTGGGTAGAGATGAGACCTGTCTTTTTTTTTAACATCAACTATTTTATGAGAACACAGGATATCCTAGAGTACTTTCAGATCGTTCTAAAGCGGTAGTCTGTGTGATCTGAAAAATAGATACTGTAGAAAAATTTAATTTGAGATTATTTTTAAACTTTTCAACAAAGTACAGAGCATATTTCATGACTCCTCATTTTCAATGCTGGTCAGAAAATTAGGATTTAAAGGTTCATATTTCTATGAAAATTATATGAAAAGTTTTAAAATGCTTAGTACATTCATAAGATTTGCATTGTATGCAATAGTCTGATTTTTCTCATTTCATCACTTAAAAATTAAAAAACAAAAATAAAACCAGAGTGAATGTTGACAAGAGAAAGATTTTCACATCAGTGTCCTTGCTGCGATGTTATCAGAGGCCTGACTGTGCATGCCCTATAAAGTTACTCACACATCTATAAAGCATGATGTTATGTGTTACATTGGGTTTTTTACCATACAACCTCTGAAATAAGGCCCAAGGGCAAGACATTTCATTATCTCACATGAATTTCCATAAAATTGATATGGTTAGAAGGGAAAGAACAGAGGAAAGTGTTATGTGTTGAGATTTACAGACAAGTTCTATAACATATAAATGTAGACTAGAACAAGTAGAACATTCCCTGAGTGTTCCTAGAAACCCGAGAAATTGTATTCTTTCAAATTATTAAAGACTAAAAATGGCCATTATCAATCTTCATCCAGTAGCACAACTCTGAAAACATACTCTCCTCTTGCCCTGCAGCTGTGCAAAGCTGTTGCTGTCTCTCTCCACCCCCAGGCTCCGACTTGCTAACATAGTGTCCCTGCCAAATTCTTGGCACTGGAAGTGAGGGGAAGAGGCCATACCATAATGTGTTGATAATGAGGAGATAGAAATAGCAAACCAGCTGTATTGTCCTAATAAAGTATGTCTGGGATTTAGAGACACAACAACTATGTGTTCAGGTCATCCAAATGCATTTTTACCAACTGGTCCCTTTGATGACCTTTTCAGATATCCCCACAAATACATTTTGTATATGAAGTCCACAACTGGCTGGAAAGGCAAAACAATGAAAACCTTACCACTAACTTTTCCTATAAAAATTATTATACCCAAAGTGCCTTTGAAGTAGTTTGTTAAGTACCCATCATTTGATATTTAATACCAATAGATTAAACAATGTGGGCTGTAACACATTTTCTTCCTTTTCTTAAACATTGATTTGCAGTTATATTTTTTCAGCAGTATATATTAATTTTACTGTTAATTCGTTTTGTGCAGAATTCTTCAAAAATATTTTCCTTCTTGGCAGTGACTTACTTATTATTCTTAAAAAACGAGACTAAGGTTGTCTGGGGAAAATCATTCAAATGTTCATTTGGCAGGAACTCTCTAATAAAATTTACTGCAACCAGAAAATATTACAAAAACACTGTGCTTAAATATTTGTTTACTAAGAGGGGAAATTGGACAACTTTAACATTATAGTTCAAATACCTGGAGATATTTGCCAGCACAGAAAAACCATTTCTTTCCACAGATTTGATTTTAAAAATGCCAAAATTAAAAGAAAAGTTTTATTCATGTATTGACACTGTACTAAACTCTTGACATACATGGTTCATTTAATACTCTCAACAGTATCATGCAGATTCCTCTATTTACCATTGCTTTGCAAATGGAGAAAACTCAGTCATAGAGTAAATAATTTTCAAGTGTAAAAAAAGAAAAGTGGGTCTGAATTTCACTACAAAGTTGTAGAATTTGAAAACGGATAGCATACCTCCCAGAGGGCATGCCTGCATAAGTCATTCTTCTTCAAAATAAGAGCATACAAAAAAGGACTTTGTAAAGTACACCCTGACAAATACTGTCTCATAGACCACTATTGTGTTTATATAAGTTAATGTATAAGTTGAACTAAACCCTCATTTTCAAGTTGACCATTTGAAAAATTATTTCTTTAGAATAATTAGAGATCAGGATCAACAGAATTCCATGGGTGGTTAAAGAGAAGCAATACATCTTTGGATTATTGCCACCAATTCTTAAGGTGAATTCTAGTAACAATAATAACCATGAGGCCCACTCATTCCAGATATTTAGTAAAATAATCTGGGCTTTGTCATTTTAACCAGATCATCCTTGGTAATATAACATGTGAGGCCTATCAGGAAGTCTGTATGAGTCTATTTTTAGTACTAACCACTAACTTTATCATCAAGAAAACCACTTGAAGCTTTTAACAGTTGATGGCTGGTACATCAGCAGGACACCCAGGAGCCAAAATTCTTGACAGCAAGACATATCTCAAGCAATCAATGCATTTCTTTCCAAACTGTACCCTCTGTGCATAAAGTTGTCACAAAATGTTCCTAGTACTTCCTCCTATCTATGCACATTCAACTTGTGGCCATCGGGCCAGGTGCTTTCCACAATAGCTACAAATGTAACCAATACAAATGTAAACTGATTTAAAACATTCTGAGATTTTTTGCATATAATTTATTTGTAACTACATTGGATATTTTCCCAAGCATGAAATTGGGAGATAAAAATGTCGCATTACCACAAATGGTTGGACATGCCTACTAAACCAAGCACCTTGATAGACTCTCAGAAGGCTACATATAAAACTATAATAAAGTCTTCAATACTATATAGATTGTTCAAAGTATATATGAACAAGCTGAGGAAAAAACTGATCATTTTGGGTATTTGGGTCAAAAAATAAAAAGTCCTAAATGCTATAAGTCCTTAGCACATAATAGACTCAACAAGATACATTAGCTTTTCCAAATTCTAGGTTCTTTCAATGGATAAAACCAAATATTTTGTAATTTTCTCCTAATTCAACACTGTTACTTCTATCCTAACTTTGTGTCACCTCTTAAAATTATTTAAGTCACCATGTTTAATTCTCTTTGCTTTCTGTCATAATTACTAGAGGGTTTGAGGTGGCACTTATAAATACCACTTTCTCATTCTCTTCGTTGTATCTCTCTGAGGTTTCAGGGAGTCTCTTGGTTTGTGCTTCCCCCAGCCCATGCACTGGCTCATTTCCTGCTTCTGCTGCTGTCACTTCTCACGAGAACTCACGAGAAGGATACAAAATCCATTCTAAGGTACAATTTTAAAATAATCTTTTTAAAAAAGAGCATCATACTTAAAATGATTGGCCTGGAACCAGTTTTAACCTACCTTTTTATTATCTGTTTATAATCATATGGATTAAAATGAAAAGCATCATAAATTCACTTGGGAGAAAAATATTAGATTTGAACAGATAATAAAGATTTGGGAAAAACCAAAACAAAATTCTGAAGTCAGTAAAGCAACATAATAGAAATAAACTTCTCTTTGTGAAATAGGGCCAAGATTACTACATAGGATTTTTTAAGAAGATGTTGTATCTAAAACCTAATGATCATATACTATTAATAAGAGGTTAATTATATGACCATGACCTATGCTGGGAGAAGAGAAATGTTATAAATTTAAGGGAGATATATTTCAAATCTTTTCAATGTATTATTTCCCTTTCTAAAGTAAAAGAGAATTTAATCTCCACTTGAGGACCTACTTTTGTTATATTCACATGGAAGCTTAGTAGGGACAAGACTAAAATTATCATTATGGCTGTTTCTTCCTCCCTATGTTATTGTTTGAATTAGACAGAGCTTGACTTCTCTTTAATCAGTTCTTTCCTCTCGTTCTTTCCAACAGTGGGCAGCCTTTCTCTCCTCACAACCACACAGCCAAGGAGATGAGTCACGAGTTGTCCTGGCAATAGATACCTATTTTCTTCCCCAAGAAACTAATACTCTCAACTCCAATGCAAGGGATTAACAGCAACATGTCTAAAGATGTGATAAGATATGCCCCTTACCTTTCTTATGGATATTAATCTGTAACCATATAAAACTATAAGAAATTTAAAACTAAATATTAACATCATACAGTGGAAAACTATGTGCTCTTTAATATACTCTGATTCTTAAGAGATAAACTTTGGCTCTTTTTTGCACATTTTCACAGAAACTTTTCATAAAAAACAAGTATGTGTCAGCCTATCTGCTTGTGTTTTTTTTTTCTAATACAAATATTTTTCCTTTTTTTTGTGTGTGTGTATCTTTGGTAGATTGCCATGTCATCACAGACACAAATCTTTACTTTTTATATTTCATGAGAGAGGTGAGGCTTAATTTTATTCAGCCTATCTGCTACTAATGGGTATTTAAAACATTTCTAATTTTAAACTGTTATAGATCATGAGGTAATGAGTACACATATGTGGGTATCCTTAGAATATATGAAATTTCTGAGTCTAAGAGCATATTCACTATTTTCATTGCTATGAACGTCCCCTTCATGTTTCATTGAAGATGTAACAACTGGAAATCCCATTATCTAGCAATCGGACCATTTGCTACTGAAAATGTGTCCCCCCCCATAGTTGGTTATAAAAACTAGGCTAATGCATATCAACGAACAGGAAGCTACTAGCAAAGACAATCTCATGAGTTAAGCACAAACAGATTCAATTAAAAAGATAGCACTCTGTTCATCTGTTTTTGCGTGTGTTGTGCTAGCCTCAATAAAATATTCATATCAAACTACTGAATGCAGGGTGATTATTGTAGACATCAGCTATGGTGCAGTTATTAAGTCTGTGTGTAAAAGTTAGGCCATAGCACAAAAGGTCTAAAGTTGAATTTGAGATAACAATAATTGTTAAATTTAACAAAATGGAAGTTAACTGAAGCTTACTGTCAACACACAAGCCCCTTGCTCCCTACTCTTTAGAAATGATAATTTGGTGTGGTGATGAGATTGCCAAGCAAACTCAATACATGGTAATCAGACTTATTTAACAATTCACAATGGCCATCAAGTACGGAAATGATGAAAGCAAAGTTCCTACCATGCATAGAAAGTTCTTTGAAGCACAAGTTAGCTCTCCAGTTATATTCTTTTGTTTTGTCATCAGCTACCCAATGAATTTTGACAATACCATGTTCTGCAACATGGTTTATGCTTTTGGTAAATGTATTGATTTTTGCCAAGATATAACTTCTGTTAATCTTCATGAACCGCTTGACTGGAGTTAGAGTCATTATGGAACACTTCTTGGTGGCTCTGTGAGGGTAGTTCCATAAAATTTTAACAAAGGTGGGAAGATCCACCCCGACTGTGAGCAATACTAAACCATTTTCAATCCCATACTCAACAAAAGAAAAGGTGAGCTGATCACCCCTTCAACTCTCTATGCTCCCAGATTGTGGATGCAATGTGACCAGCTGCCTGATACTCCAGCTTTCAGGGGATCCAAACCATGCAAATTCTGTGCTCAAGCTGTGAGCCAACATAAACTCTTCCTCCTTGTCTTGGGTACTTGTCATAGAAATAAGAGTAACTAATTGATTACTAAAAATTAACTAATACAATAACATATACTGGATAAAAATGTGTGTATTTGTGTGTGTGCGTGTGTGTGTGTGTGTGTGTGTGTGTGTGTGTGTGTGTGTGTACGTATGCAGTAAAAATACAGTAACGCAATAGACTAGATGGTTATTTAGAAAAAAACACTAAAGGATACAAAAGATCACATTCTAAAGAGTTAACTCATGAAATGAGAAGCATATGATACACTAGATATGGAATAATCCAAAAGAGGTATCTTCACAGACTCAAGGAGCAGACCTGTAAGGTGTAATATGGTGATGTTGCTTCTAGAGATGTTGATAGAATACTAAGTGATACTTTGTATTCCCCTGATGATAGAACTTTCAGAGGACACTGGAAGGTTTAAAGCATCAAGGTGGTATAATTAAAGATTTTTAAAACATCATTTTGGCATTTAAGGTGAAATTGTCTCTCTTCTTTAAGATTGCCATGAGATCTCAAAAACTGATATCACAGATAGTACACACAATTTAAAGTGACTGTGATGTTTTGAAACCCAAGGAAGTCTTCCTTGGAAAATTCTTGAATAAAAAAGTTTTATAAAATGTTCAGAAAGTCCTCAGAGACTCTTCAAAACCTGTGGGTCCCAGGGAAAGAACCCTTTATTTAATGTTTAATAGCAATTTTTTTTTCAGATAGTAAGAACAATGTACTGTTTCGTTCCCTACAATATCTAGATTATTTCCCAGGAAAAATACTTTAGAGCATATTTTCTAAGATCTGACTTTGCTATATTCCATATCTAAATGTCTCTGTTCTTTCTTCAAAATTGACAAAGACCAAGTAAACAACAAAGTAAATATCTGATCATTGCATCAAAACTCAAAACTCCCTAACTTTTCCTTGGAAGGCCCTTCCAAAGCTGTAGGATGAATCATGAAATTCCAGTCTAGGCGAGCTTTGTAACCCAGTTCTCTACCTAATAAGAGCTGATGACAATTTTTAGAATTGGTAATATAGTCCTATATTTCAACTTTTTACTAAATAGTCAATATATTTGGATACACTTTTGTATATGCATAATTTTGTATGATACTTTTATGCAAACGTTACATAGTAGTTTTGTTCCAACATTTGTCACCACAAACACATAAGCAATACATTGTATTTTTATATATGGCATCTGGAAACTTCTCTACCACTAGAGTTTAATATTTTTCCAGCTTCATTTACAGTCTATTTTTGAATTGGCATACATGATGCAACAATTTTCTCTTTGCCAACTTGAGTTTTTTAAAGTATAAATAATTATTTTTAAATACTAATTTGAAATCATTATACATATAAATGCTATGCACTATATGTAATATAATTTATGCATCTATAAAGTTTGTGTTATATAACCAGATAGAATATCAGAAGAAAAAATAATAAAGAAAGTTAAGACAGGAAATCTATAGGAAATGTGTGCACACAGAGAAACAGATCAATGAACTTTGAAGAGCTGATTACTCAGAGCAAAATTCATTTTACTCATACTGCCTTGAATGCAACATCATTGTAACTATATAACTGAGAAATGCATCAGCAACTGATATAGAGATCAACCTAAGACAATCTACTTCTTTTCTCCTTTCTCTAAAGGAGTAAAATACTACCTATTACTAGCTGCCAGGAAGGACGAATATCATAAGACATCTACCAGCAATGTGATCATCACAGTAAAATCACTAAAGGTGTGCTTCTTTCTCTTGAACCATTTTTTCAACAAGTTTTTACATGTCCCTCCATGTCCTTTACCTTCTCTGACTATCTCTGCATGCAACAATGCATTAATGATCTCTATGTATGGACTTTATATGTATGTATGCATGTATATATGTATATAGATATAGACACATAGATTGTTTTCTTTCACATAACTGTATTTAGAAGAAAACAGGCCATTTTCTGATAGAAACTTTTTAGGAGATATGCTAACCAGGGCTGACAAGGATATCAATCTGATGATGTGTAGTGAAGACCACTTCAGGTTTGGGCAGAAGTGATTTCATGTGTAGCCCACATGTGCTACAGGCAGTCCAGCACCATCTGAACTCCATCATCCTGCTCTTAATTCTCCTGTATTAACTGGGAACCAGTTGTCCTTTGGAAACCAACCCTGAAATATCAGAGGAAGAAGGAAGTACATGGTAGTGGATTTCCACTGTGTAGCCATCTTCCCTACATAAAATTCACATCCCAGCAGTGGAAATTCCAGTTCTGAAACAAACATCAACATTCATACTAAAAAACATTTTTTTCTAGAACTAGCTATTATGCTTCTCTCCCTTGCTTCCTGCCTCCTCCCACTCTATTCATCTCTCTTCTCCTTCCTTCTTTCCAATAAATATAACCTTACTACTTACTTTCAAAGCCACACAAGTTCTGGAATTAAAATCTACAAGACAATGTGGTAACCCAAAATGGCTTATCTGTATATTTTGTAAATGATTCTTATACATGTTAGGAATGCATTTATATGATTAAAATACAAGTTAATATTTTAATAGTCCTACCATCAAGAGGACTAAAGTCATGAAAATACTTCACAGTCATTAATTATGAGCCTGTATACAAAGTTCTTCCATTGTGCCAGCTAAGATTCCTTCAAACTCTGCGTTGGTAGCAGGATATTTTTAACTTAAGCTTCACACAATGGATAATAGGAAGCACCCAGACAAAGCTCAATATGTAGGTTAGCCTAGACAGTAGTTTTTCTCCTAGGAAGCCCATATTTATCCATCAATTATTCCAATATTAAATTTAACCAATTTAAGTCCAATATTTTGTAACACTTTAACTAATATTATAATCAAATAAAATATATAAAAATATTAGATTTTGCAAAGCATTATGAGCTATGACACACCAAATAAACATAAGCCCTTATCCACAACAATATGAGCAATATAAAAATATCCCATCTCCTGGAAAAAGGAAATAGTTACGCACGTCTGTAAGTGGAATGAATCTCTATGCCTTTAAATGGATTGTCAAATATTAAGAACTAGACCTCAATGGAGAAGGATGAAATATTAATATTGTCCCACCTTGTGGGAGCTCAACATTACTTGACACTGTGCAGGAAGCGACCTTTTTGTCCTTCAGGCCAGCCCACTGGGCCTCATCTTCTATCGCAAAAGCCAAATCATCTGATCCCAAACTAACTGTCAACTGCCTGTGATGGTGGGGAAGCCAGACATCAATCAATCAGGTTTTATCAGACGCTCTCGTCGTTCCTCTGTTGTGCTCATCTTATCATCTGACCCAGTTGTAGCCCTGACTTCAGAAGCTTAAGCAACTTCATGACACAATATGAGCCTGTTTGTCCGAGATGCACAATGCTAAGGGGCGGGTGGTATTTTTAGCACCAGCGTAATATATTTGCAAATGAACGCTTGCATATTTCAGATGAACACAAGTCCTACACTGGCTAGTCTCCCCTACACACGGAGTCGGTACACGTCTGTGGGAGACCTGATATTTCCAAAATGTACAGGCATACTTATATACAAGACAACTGCCACAGAAAAATGTACTGCTATTTGTTTAAAGTAAGCAGATAGGCTACCAAAGTGAGAACTGGAAAATGTCACTCTAAGAACTGACAGTTGATTACAACACCAAGTCATGATCACATTGTTGTCCTAAACAAATAAAACAAATTCAAATCATAAAGAGCCTTTGCATGTGCTTGTGTTGACACTGTCCTAGAGGGGGGGAAGCATATTCCAACCTTCTGTGCTATTGCCAAATCTTTGTCAGCTGATCCACCAAGTAATGGCCTGCCACAGAATTTAGTCCCATACATAAACTACTTAAGTAAGGTAAAATCGCAACAGTGTAGCACTTTGGAGTACAGAATTCAAACTGAATACCCGTGTCATAATTGCTGCACCAAAGTGAGGAGAATAAAATATGCATCTAGTTTGTGGAGATAAAACTGTGGTTTAGCATGTAGCTGTCTTCTTACTAACCTTTTCTTCTTTTCTTTTGGGGGAGCAACTACTTGAACTTTTAAGTTTTTTCTTAGAACTCAAAACAAAATTTTTTTTGATTAACAAAAACAATATTTCCATCAATAATCAATGTCTGCCATTTGTCATTCGCTTATCAATTCACTGAGCAATAACATATTTTCAGAAGCATTTTAAAATAGTATAAAATTTATCTACAGAGTTTAGTCACCTAAGTATATATCTCAATCATGTAATCATGAGTGGCACCACAAAGTAGTGCATGGTATACTTGCAAAGGACAAAATTATACACCATGAAAAGAATTTGTGCCTTCAAAAATAATATATCAAACAAATCCCTCTAAATTCATATGTTGTTAGGCCAAATTATGCGTTTTTCTTAATTGCAAGTGCCTTTGGACTTTAAAAAATATTTATTTATTTTATTTATTTATTTATTTATTTATTTATTTATTAGGTGAAGTGGCATTTATGGAAGTCAGAAGGGAACTTGCGGGAGCTGATTCTCTCCTTCCACTGCCTTCCAGAGATCACACTCCAGTCCTCAGGCATGTTGGCAAACAATCTGAGCCATCTTGCCTTCCTGACTTTGGATTTCTTAGCACTCCACAAACAAGAATTCTTATCACAGCATTTTTACGTTTTGGATTTATTACCTGGAAAAAGAAACAAACTCCCACTTGAAATCTGAAAAGAATTCCTTCTGGACCATTGTAAGAGCTTTAAAAGATATGGTTAAAATTACTCTTGCCTAACAGATGTGGTAAAATCAATCTACACCATGGTGCTAAGTAGAAAGCATTTGACGAGCATGTGTGAGGTCCTGGATGAGATCTCATCTCCAAACATGACTGATCTGTGACACAAGTTTCATGAGTTAGTTATGAATAAGATATCTTAATTGAATTATATCATTAAGCTTAAAGCCACTTTTCTAATTAGGTAAGCAAATCTAGTAAGCGAGGAGAACATGAGCTATATTGATGGTAACAGATGATTATTTACAATCAATATGTAGTTAATATCCTGGTAGTTTCTGAAACTCTTAGTGACCTTACATATATATTTGTAGAGGGGTTGAGTGCTCCTTTCAGCTTGAGCATTTGTCACTGAGTACTTTTAATCTTCGATTCTCCAGGTCATTCATATGTATACGTATATATGTATATAAATGTATATACATGTATATATATATGTATCTATACACACATGCGTATATATGTGTGTATATATACACATACATGTATATGTATATGTATGTGTATATATATATATATATATTTGTAGAGGGGTTGAGTGCTCCTTTCAGCTTGAGCATTTGTTACTGAGTACTTTTAATCTTTGATTCTCCAGGTCATTCATATATATATATGTATATGCAAATACATGTATATATGTGTGTATACACACATGTATATATGTATGTGTATGTGTGTGTGTATGTGTATATGTATGTGTATATGTATTTGTAGAGGGGTTGAGTTCTCCTTCAATGTGAACATCTGTCACTGAGTACTTTAATCTTCAATTCTCCAGGTGCCTACAGGCTCCTATAACTTCAGAACACTGCCTCAGTGAAACGAATATGTCACCAAAAAGCATTAAATATGAAAATAAAAAGATAGAGGTTTCAGAATAATAGGAGATAAAGCATAAATATTTGCCTCTAACTCTGAATTATGTAGTCCATTCTTCATCCAGGTTTAAAGACTTTTTCAAATTAAGTGACAAATAAAGTAATTTTAAAGATAATTACTACTGAAAATATGCCAATTAATTTATGTTTATAAAGTCTTTCATGTGTAATATTATATCAATATTAAGAAGCAAAAGTGTTTACTCTCAATAAGGGATGCAAACAAAAGTTTTCAAATGTAAATTAATCTATATCCTCAAAAGAATTTATAAAAAAATATATCAGGCAAATAATGCTGGTAAATCTAATAGAAGCCACTTTAAGAATAATTATAATATTCATTTAAAAATTACATTATAGCTTCTAGGTGGCTTTCACAAAAGCTAGGTAACTGTTACAGCTTTGTATGGACTATTAAGATTACACGTATATGTTTATGCAAATATATGTGTTTTTGTGTACACACATATGTACATATATTTACAATAGTCCTTATATTACAAATATCTATGAGTTGTCAATGGTAAATCTCACATTACCAATTGCAAAATTTTGTTTATACAAACAAGTTAAAAATCATTCAACATCCTCTAACAGTTTAAAGAGGAAACATGTTCACAAGTAAATGAAAATAAACATAAAAGTAAGCAGTTGGTGGCAAAAGAGAAGATGAAATAAAGCTTTCTTTTATAATAAACATTTTGTTAGTAATGATATTGTGTTTGCTTGATATATATAGGATGTTATCAGAATATTAAATAAAACTAATATTACCTTGTAAGCTATTAAAGAGTGTGGATTTCAAGTTTTGTGAGAACAATGCCTGAAATTATTAATACTGTAGTAAAGTTTGTAGCTATTAGGCCCTAAATGCTTGTTTTTATAATTTCCATGGTCATGAGATTTATATATAATTATCTTAAATAAATACTCATTTGTAAGTTAATTTTGTGCCTAAAATCTTAAGAGTTTTGAGCATCCTGAGGACTGCTTCATAATCTAAAGTGTCTTCACTGAATTCCCTTTTCTTTAATACATAAGTCACAAAAATTAACAACGGTTAGACATTTTTCAAAATGTTCATTGTAAATGATTGACATATTTTAAGGTTTTTAGTAAGATAGCATGCATTTCATTTCATAGTTTTAGGGACCCTTGGTTCACGATTTTTTTAAGGACACTAATCTTTCTGCTCACTGTTCAGACCTTTCTTTATTAAGAATAAATATTTGCAAATGTTAAAAATATTCACAGATAAATCCCTTCCTCTGACTTGAAAGCCCACAGCAAATCTCTCCTGTACTAGAGCCAGGACAAACTATCTTATGCTAGTCGTAAGAGAAAGCTGCTCTTGGTGGTACTGTTGTGATGTGGCAGGCATCATGTTAGGAACAGAGAGGAAGTGTTGAAGAGGCTACAGTATATTATCTTTTATTTTCACACATGAAATCTTTACCCAAACTCGTCTGGTCTTATAAGTGCCATGTATCCACTTAAAAAGTATTTCTCAAAGACACATATTGCTAAAGCTTTAAATAATTCTGACTAGACAAGCCTCTACCTTTTGTTACCTCACGCAGACAGGCTGACAGTGGTGGTGCAACACCCTCTCAGGCAAGCCTCTCAGCATTAATATTTAAATCTTACCTATCCCTTGTGATTGGAATTCAGCCTCTACTAGCAAACAAAAACTAAATCAATGTTCTTAGAGTTCAAACTAGATCCCTAAACAGTTTGCCACTCTCTATGCACTGATAAGATAAACTTTCTTTGACCCAAGAGATGAAGTTGCCATGACGATCAGAGAGTCCACTTTCTATATTGATATTTTGCTGATGTAACAACAAATAGAACCAGATCCTAGTGCCGATAATGGTGATTAATTAATACTAATATTGATCTCTACAAGCAAGAGACAAGGCTATTAACTTGAAGCCTGAAAAGTCAATTGTTACCTGTGGCAGAGATACTAGGAGCTGATTTGGAAGCATAATAAACAAATGTGCTATCTTTATGCTAATACCTTTAAAGAGTGTGTTCTTTCCAGAATGCCAAATATTGCTATATCTGATATTATTAATTTAATTACATTTCAGATTTAAGCATACAAGCCCATTGAGTGATACATACTTACTACTTAATCTATGGTGGAAAGACATGTTCTGGCCACCAAAGTCATCGACTTCTGCTACTCTTTATTTACTGAGAGAATGAAGTGATAATTTTACACAGTGGCAGGTTTTGAATTAGTCTGGCTTTCAAAAGCATCAGCTGTGTTTAAAATGTCATACTAGCCCTATGGAATTGAGAAAGTAGCAATCTGTCCAAAGGAATAGACCTTGCAGTCTATGAATTCCAAAGTTTACAAGTCTGTTTACTCTGTTAAGTGATCAAAGAACGTATTTGAAAAGGAAACAATTATTAAAAATATTTCTTATCTCCATGTCAATCCAATGTTAATTTTTTTCACACCATTTAAGCTAACACCAAAAACTTCCATTAATGGTATGACAAATATATATATATATATTTTAAAGGAGAGTTCATTCGAGGATGTATTTGCTTGAATCTTAAAAATAAATCATAGAATCACAAAATAAAAAATAATTAAGTAATTCATTTGCTGGTTTTATGTCTTTTGAGTAAAGTCTCACTTCTAAATAGGAGAGTTATTCAAATAAAAAAGGCAGGCCACTGTTGATTTACCTTCCTTGTACAGAGGAACATTACTCTCAGGAGAAACCCAAGTACCTAGCCCCCAAACAACTCTCTTTAGCTAATATATTAAACTCAAAACTGTGTTAAAACTTTTTCCAGTGGCAATAACTAAAGAGACAAATATCTAATTAAAGTTATAATTCATTTTGTAAACTACCTAAAGGATGGGAGATTATGCCTTATAGTTCTTACCTTGCCTAAGCAGCTCAAAACCAGGACATAACACCATAACTGATATAAAAGTTGACTTAGCACACACAAGGATAGGATATTGATACATGGACATTTTCTAGACAGTTTTAGTTATTGATATTTATTTATTCTACACTTACATGAAAGCAAAACAATGTGTACATCTTTGTATTAAGCCTTAGCTTGTAATAAAATTTTAAGTTAAAATGATGTAAGGTCAGGAGCAAATTATCTACATGTGCATTGTTTGTCTTCAGATTTTAGTGGTACCAGCTTGTGTAACACATGGAGAGTCACATACTATTTTCCTATGTCTACAGTTCTGAAACTCAGTAAGTAAAATTTTAATTTCCAAAGGTGTAATGGTAATATTTTACACCCAAATGGGCACTGGTTGCATAAGCAAATGGTGCCTTTAGAAGTTCAGAAATGCTTAAACACTTCTGACTGAACAAATGCAACTTTATCATTCTTAGACCCTCAATTTGTAATTTACAGGAAATTGAAATTGCTTGTTTATTTTAAACTATTGTCATACATAATATTAAACCTGATGATTCCTTTCACATCACAGTTTACAAATTAATCATTTTGAAAGTTATCAAAAATGGGAAATGACAAAGTTGTTCTAGTAGCCACAAGTACCAATGCCTAATTTTGGCTCT
>NW_022196913.1:79509871-79529871 GCF_008632895.1 Mastomys coucha | reverse complement strand
GACGGACTCCAGGTGCTCCGTGCGCGCGGGATCCCGGAGCTAGGCTCCTCCGGGAGCCGCGGATCCACGTTTGGAGATGAGCAAGCAAATGAGAGGCCGAGAGAGGGGGCAGAGAGAGTGTGACAGGGAAGAGGGGAGGGGGCGAAGGGGAGAGCGATGGGGCTGTGGGGGGAGGATGGGAATCTAGGAGCGATCGGCCAGGCAGAGAGAAAAGGGGAAGAAGGGGGTGGGGGGGTAAGAAAAGGAAGAGAAGGAGGGAGGGGAGGAGAGCGCGCAGGGGAACCGGGGCTGCGAGGGGCGGAGGGTGCAGGAGGAGGCGCGCGCTCGCTCCCCGAGTCCCCGGCTGCCGGGCAGAGACTCAGGCGCCGCCGCTGCCGCTCCGGGCCGCGCCGCGCTCGCACTGCTGCGGGAGGTGGCGAGGCGCGCGAGGGAGGGGCGCGCCCGGGCTGTGGGGAGGGGAGACTATGCCATCAGCGAAAGGAGGATTGGCTGCATCCAAAGCCAGTCCGGATGCAAACTCACAGCCCGGCCTCGGTCGCGTGGAGTGCAAGGGGATCGCGGCGTGGGTGGGAGTTGAAGAGGTTGATGGGGTGGGGGAGACGTGATGTTTGGAGGGGGCCACCTTCTGCGTTTGTCACCGCGTCAATGCTGGGCAGCTGCCAGGCCACCCTTCCCCCGCTCCCCTTCCAGCAACTTCTTCCAACAGCCTCTTCCAACGGACCCTCTAACTCTCCTCCCTAATGCCTCGCCCATCTAGCAGGGCACAAAGAAATCTCAGTCTCCTTCCATAAACTTTGTGCTTCCAGTTACTGCTCCCCTCCTGGAGCCCCTGCCCTCCACCCTCACAGTTTCTTGGCAGGAAGGTTAGGCCACTGGCAAAATCCCCGGCGAAAGCCAGCTGATCACAAATGCCAACTGTGTGTCTTGGGGCCCCGTTAAGTCCTCTCATCTGCCTGGGCTCTCTGGAGACCATTTCATCGCTGTCAGAGTTCCCAGGAGACTGCTGCGGACAGGGACCATCCCCCACTAGGCCCACAAGAGTCGGGTGATGAGCTGCGCTCAAAGTGCTTTTCTGCATCTTGCTTGAGTTTCCATTTGAAATAGTAAAATCCCGGAATCGGGAGTCAGGCAGATATTTTTCTCACATCCCAAAGGAGGAAGGTTAGCTGGATGATTCGCTGTAGGTAAGAAGGGAACTATCGTCTCTAATAGGAAATACTAACTTTTTACAAAGTCTGTGGAAGTTCTGCAGCTCCACCCTGCCCCCATGACCTTCTATTCTCCTAGTTCTGCCACAGGGAAGCACCGTGGAGCTAATAAAAGATTTGATCTTGTCCTAATTTTTCAATCAGGTAAGACCCAACAACTATTTCCTGCTTCTTTGGTTTATTGAGTTGTTTCTTTCATATTTATTCAATTTATGCTTATGGTTTGAGAAATGGTAAGGTACAAGAGAACATTATTTTGAAGGAGTTGCATAGCACTATTTTGTTTAATTAAGGTGAGCAAGGTTAGCTTAGTTTCCCACAGTTTTGTACAGAGTGAGTACAAAATGCAATTCTTTCAGGTGTACTGGAAGGGATGGGGTTGAATGGAATCAGCTACTTTATGGAATCATTATTTACTAATAAACTCCTATGAAGTCGACATAGATTCCCTAGATACTGCTAATGTTTCCCCAAGGAGGCTATGAACTTGTCCACTCTGACCTGAAATTGTGTCCCCTTTCTTTGGTTGACTAGCATCCGTATGAGGATCAGCACAGAGCCTGGGCTGATTGAGCACAGTGCACAGAGCAGGATGCTCCATGTGCAAAAGGCATTCTACTCAGTGTCAATGATTACTCCATCAGGACATCTTTTTAAAGGTATAAAGAGTTACCTCATGAAAGGTATGGCTGAGCAAATCTTAGCACAAGGCTGAAGACCAATTGTGTCTTTTATTACACCACATTAGCTATATGACCATATGAGGTTATGACAGTACATGGTCCTTGGCAACGGAAAAGGCAGTAAATGACCAAGTCCCTGCCTGGAAGAGCCAACAAATTATGATCCTAAGTACCATGAAAAGCAAGGTTATTTGTACTTGTTCGGGGGTTAAAAAACAAACAGAGACTTCAGCTTTTTACCTCTCTCATTCTCAAATCATTACAGTTGAATTGGCATGCACAGAATCTTAGAATTGGATTTATTGTACATTAGAGTTTTCCTAGACCTTTCACAGAATTGACTGACTTATATCACCCAAAAGGAATGTCCACTAGAATTAAAATAATACAGCACTTAGTGTTTCTTTTGGCATCTGAAATAGTTAAATATGCAAAACAAAAGAGATACAAATAAATCGGAGCTCAATATTCAGTTTAAAAGCTGAAAGGAATAAAAGTCAGGATATTTAAGGCAAGGTTGATAAAATAACTAGAGTACATTATTATAAATAGTATACTAGTATATCTAAATGCATAAATGTAAAAATGCATCAATTTCAGTTAGTATGAATGAAATAAACTGAACACTCCTACATCTATTTCTAACCGTTTTAAAATGAGACTATGAATTATATTTAAGGTTCAATTTTTATTTTCTCTAGTTTAACTCACCATGATTATAAAATGAAAAGACAGCAAACCCTATAAGCAATTATCTCTGTCCAAATGGATCTAGCATCTCCAAACACAGTTACATGGCTACCAAACAATGATTATGAAAACCACAGTTGAGCAAAGCATCAGGAAACGATATTGCAAAACCACAGCAACAAATGTGTCTGTGATATTGAAAACCACAATTCACAACTAATACCCCGTGTCGCCAATGACTATTAACTATACATGTGCAAATGTGTAAGTAACCGCACAAAATAATTTCTCATTTACTTAAAAATGAATTATTCATTTTGAAACTCACTGACTTAATGCCTACATATTGGTTTGTTTAGAAAAGTTTCTGCTTCTCATAAGAAATCCTTTTAAATCCCATATAAAATGGTTGTTAATTTAAAAGCCGAGAACATGCATTTCGAATAATAGCATCTCAAACATTTATCAATCAATCTGAAATGAATAGCCACCCTTCTAGTCTTCTTCCTAAAGTCTCAGAAGTGAAAATGCATGTTAGGAGAGACTGCTTAGGAGAGAAACAGTAGAAAGAATTTGATTGCAAACTTAATGAGAATACCATTGTATATATTCTCTAATAGATACTCTTAGCAAGACATCATGTCTGACAGAAAATGAAAGACAAGTTTCAAAACTATTGTGTTATGAAAAAAAAAGCAAGTGTTTACCAACTGATGGATGGGATAATATTATTTACAAGTTTATTAGGTTGTTATAGTTTTAAAATTAATATACAAAGTGCCCAGTTAAACACGAGTGTCAAACAACTGGGCATAAATGATTCAGGATAAGGATGCTTCACGAACTCTTTGGTACATACTTACCCTAATCATACTTGCAACTTATCTGAAATTCAGATTTAACTGGATATCTTGCATTTTTTCTTTTTTTCTATTATTGGATATTTTCTTTATTTACATTTCAAATGTTGTCCCCTTTCCTGGATATCTTGCATTTTATCAAGAAAGCTAACAAATGTACCATTTTTGCATTTTCATATGTATGAATATTTACCATACTGTTTATAGAAAAGGTACAGAAACCCTGAAGTACCTCTTGCAAGTCATAAATATTTTTAATGCTGATGATGTAACATTTAAGGAAGGAAAGGTAAAAGGTACAAAATTCTCTGCAAAAATTCTAAATATTTTGGCACAATACAGAAATGCAACTCTTGGAATAAGTGGAAAGCATTCATGTCTGTCTTGTTCTGGGATTTGTTTTTAAAATGAGCTTTTATTTTTCTCCAAGGGATCAAGAAATTGATAAAGTAACCTTACAGACCACATCTTATTGGACAGCAAGCTATGTTCTTTATTACAAAAGTAACAGTAAAAGGCTGAACGTTTGCCTCTGGATCATAACCAGAAATAGAGCACAGTGTATCTGTCTTTGATTTAAGATTACGACAATAAGTTCAACAAGAATGCAGTATGAAACTAGTGTTTATTAGTGTTGATATTTACAATTTTGGCACTTTAAAATTAAAGATCAATAAATTCACCTAAGTGGCAACCACATTGCATAGCTATGGAAGTGACTCTCTGCTTTCTTGCAAAGAGAGCTATGGAAACACTCAGTCACTGGATTTGATGAGCCTGCCATTCCCTAGAAGCAGTTGGTATGCACAAATACTTGTCTAAGTGTATCTACTTAATTTTTCAGATTATCAAAATTATACAGAAATATATCTGTATTATTATGGTTTAAAAACTCAGTTCTCATTATTTTCAAATGCTTATGAAATCCAGGAATCTAAAATAAATGTATTTTAAGATCCAACTTGTTGCGTCCATCCTTTGCATAAGAGTCACTTTTCTGATAGAAAAGGATCATGGGGTAACTCCTGTTAAAACACTGAGAGTTGCTGGGCAGTGGTGGTGCACACCTTTAATCCCAGCACTTGGGAGGCAGAGGCAGGTGGATTTCTGAGCTTGAGGCCAGCCTGGTCTACAGAGTGAGTTCCAGGACAGCCAAGGCTACACAGAGAAACCCTGTCTTGGAAACAAACAAACAAACAAAAAAAACAAAAGACAAAAAAACTACTGAGAGCTTTGTTTTTAAGACTGTATAATGGAAAGTATGAAGAGTACAGTAAACATTAAAGATGTCCCCTCCCCAAATTTTATAGAAATCTGTTAATTTTCTCTGACTACATATGTTCTGCTACATTCTGTTCTAATAATAATATCATGGTATCTTTTAAGATTCTCCTCCTCCACCACCTTTTTCTCTTCCTCCTCTTCCTCCTCTTCCTCCTTCTCTTCCTCCTCCTCTTCTTCCTTTCCCTCCTCCTCATTATGATTATTCAGGCATGGGCTGCAAGTGTTGACTTCCTGAATCCCAAGCCAATCAAAATATTCCTTATGTCTGTCTAATGTGGTTATCTTAATATTCTATATTGTTACTATGACAGTCAGCCTTAAGAGTTTTTCTTAAAACTTTTAAGAGGGCTTGCTGTCCTCTTACACTTTCTGTACTGAGACGCAGAATGAGAAATTACTAGTGGTCATATTTATAGAAAGATTCAAATGTCAACACATCATTTTCAATCTTACATTTTTGCAGAACTAAAATCAAAACACATCAACATTTCATGACTTGTTTTAGACCCCTCAAAATTATCTCTGAGTATATTAATGTCTGAGTGTTTGTCACTTGGATTGCATTTCACTTTGATCTGCTTGGTCAGCTTACTTCTATTTAGCTCTGTCATTTCACTGTAGATATTTTTCACAGGAAGACATCATTAGCCTCCCACGTATCAGTGAGATGCTTCTTCTTGGGCGGGCTCTGACATAAGATATATGTCTACCAAAACATGATCTATTTAATTGATATTACACTGGAAATTCTGACCCATTTAAATTCTGTCTTTACCAAGGCCATGTTTACCGCAAGTAACTTATATAGTGAGTTTTCTGATTTTAAGGGTGCTCCTAGTGCTAAACATATAGAACATCCTAACAAAATTATTAAAATAAACAGTAACTTCAGACTGATCCTGTCTCATTTGGGGATTGATTCCTAAGGCTCATCAAGGTGAGCCGCTATGTTTATATAAGATGGTTTTATGTTCTTATGGAGTATACATGGCCCAAAATACGTCTCAAGTCTGATATGTCTCTTTAGTAATCCAGAGTTACTGTGAAAGAGTTGCGGTCACCTGAACAGGTCTGTTGACTCAAGAAGTAAAACCCCTAGCATGATGGCTTTCTGTTACCATCTGAAAGAAGTGTTGAGGTTAGGTAGCGATGGTGGTTTACTTGTGAAATGAATGTCGCAGGTATTGTGTTTGGAAGAGTGGTCCCAGATGGTAGTGTCCTTTGGGATTGTGGAACATTTAGGAGGTGGAATTTAGCCAGAGGAAGCAGGTAATTATGGGTGGGGGTAGGCTTATGGGTGATGCTGTCTCTGAGTCTTTGTGATGTGATTTGAAGCTCAAGCTCCAAGCTGCAATCTCCACCCTGTATTCTGCCACAGTGGCAAGAAAGCTGACTACTTCAGTGAGAGCAAAAACTGTGTCTGTAGCAGATGAGACTAGTCCATGGGGCAGTACTCCATTTCCTCTCAAGGCTTCTGGGGCTGCAGCGGCAATTCTGACATGGAAGACACAGAGAAAGCAACATCTCCTTAGGAAGAAAATTTCCCAAACCTTTCTTTTTTTGGCAATTTTCGCCCTAAATTCATTCGTTAAGTCTTATAATAATATTCAACCCCAAAGACTAAGAAAAAAAAAACATAGTCATCTAGGACATTGCTATACTTAAATATTCAAATTTAGAAACATCAAACTATCTTAAATTTTCTACTTTCTTTCAGAAAGAAATATAAAAGTATCAACTATTTTTCAGAATAATTATAGAAGTATTTAATATCTTGCTCCTGGGAAGCAAACAAGCCTTGCGAACATTGAGTAATTCTGCAACATAAATTAAGTTTTAACATTAGCCACAGTGCCATCATCCATTGCTGATTGTGGACATTCACAGAGGTAACTAATTGGGGGTGGGGTATTTGTAGTTTCAAAGTCAGAGTTCCTCAAGGGTATGAGGATAATTGACATGCCAGTCCACTAACCTCTTGCCTACATAGATTCTGGTCCCAGATGCTTGGTCTTATTTTCTACTTTGCTTCTCTACATTTGAATAAGCATCTAACAGATTATTTTGCACGTAAATTTTATGGACGTTATAATTCACAAGAATAATGTTTATACTTGGGTAGTGAATTTTATATTCTAGCCTATAAAACTTTTTGCATAAATTACTGAATGAAAAGCCAAAATGTAAACAGATTTTTAGAATACTTGCTATATGTATAGATAGAATCAAATCGCTTCTCCTGATATCCACTTGCATTAAAATAATTCCTTGGGAATGAATTTAGAAAGAACTGAAGATCACATATGTTATTTAGCAATGGACCCATAGAATATTTTTCTGTGGTATAATTCTGTTCATTTTTTTCCCTAAAAATTATTGTTATTTTTGGTCATTTTTCTAGTATTCTATACACTACACTTATCTTACTCCCCTGGTTTATATGACACATTCAAATATGTCAGCACCTTCAGAGAAAGCATCTAACTATACCTGTAAATGGATCTTTTTTCTCATAAAAGTGTCCTTGGCTCCATTGTCCTTCTGCTTCACTATAAACTGATAGTCTCTGCCATGGAACATTTTTTCCACCATTTTCCCAGAGTCTTTCTTGATTTCATTCTGTAGGGAACTCTAAGTTCTTTGAACTATCTGAATTCCTCAACCATAGAGAAATACGTGGCAAATAATATGCAAATAAAACAAGAGCCTAATTACACTAAACATTATATATGCTAAGCATTTGAACTCTCTTCCTAGCAAGATACATACCAGTTTGTGACAATATGGGCTTTTGTTGTTCAATGCTGAAGGTCTTTTGACGGTTTCAAAGCTGTAGGAAGATAAGTCTTTAATATTTCATTTCTGTATCACATGGGATGAGTAGAGGGGGCAGGAAATTTTAATATAGGACATCATCATTATCCTGTTGAATATACCATTCTTAAATTGTGCACCTTTTTAAGGGTGACACATGGACAGTATAACATTATCAATATGTCTAGAAGCAATGCTTGGGATCATTGCCACTTCTAATGCAAATAATTTTCTATGCTATGAAATATTTGTGTCTTAGTTTACTTATATTTAGAATGAAAATAGGATGAAATCACAGACAATAGTTATTGCGTAGTGCATGTGTTCATACCTGTAACTATCTCAGCAGGTATAAAGAATTACTAGCCATTAACTAATCGTTACAAATCTAGTCATCACTTTTTTTTCAGCTACATTAGACTAGTCTTATTAAAGATGTGGCACAGTTCTAAATAGTCCTAGGGTTTTTTTGTTTGTTTGTTTGTTTGATTGGTTTTGTTCGTTTGTTTATGTGTTTTCTGATCTTCCATCTTAGTTTGGCCATAAGAAGTAGTTCAGAAGAATATAATGAGAACAGAAGTTACTGGACAAAAAACCTTTATAAAAACCTAAATTGCCTGTGATCAAAAGCCAGGGAATAGCTTCTGTTTTGCCTCTGGCTCCATTTTTTGTGCCTTGAATGGGTAATGGTGCTTGGAAGGTTTTTTTTTTTTTAAATAATTTAATAATTACATCTTATAATTCTTTAATATTTACCTTTCCTTGAATCAACATAAAGATTGCTAAACCATTTTATATCATCATTTTAAATAATGTATTTGGGGGATTATAATGACATCATTTTCCCCTTGTCTTTCCTCCCTACAATTACATCCATCTATGCTTCCTTGATCTCTTTCAAATTCATGGCCTCTTTTTTCATTAACTGTTGTTACATACAATTGCATGTGTGTGTGTGTATAGATATATATCATACTATATTATATATTTATATTAATTATATACCTCATATACATGTATTATACATATATCATATGTATATATTAATTATATGTAATATGTTTAAATAAATATGTGTTATATATTTATATGTAATGTATTTTATTCAAAATTTTTATATAAATATTTAGACTTTTTATAAAATAAATATTTTAGAGATTATATATGTATATAAATATATATACAGTATAAATATATATAGATATACAGCCTAATTCATCATTAAAATACTACTTGTATACTTGTTTTCAAGGCTAGTCATTTGTTTTTAGATAATCAGTGTATGTGCGCTTTCCTGGGAAAGACAATTTTTCCACTCTCAGCATTCCTTAGTTGCTTGTAGTTCTTTGTGTAGGGTTGAGGGTTTTCTCATAGGTTTTCTATTGCTGTTGTCCTTGAATATTTTTAGAGTCATCTGGCAGCCATAAAAACAAAATCTACATACTTTGGATGGTAATTGAAAGGGAAAGTCTGAGAAGACTTCAGCTATGCATTCGTCAGCCCTGAACTGATTCTAGAACTGTTAGTCAGTCAGTGTGTAGGGTAGGTGATGTCATATCTGTTCTGCTTATCAGGGCACTATATTTGGATTTCTGATACATACATCGAAAAGAAATCTTAACTTCTTAACTTACACCCACAAACTTTTGAAACAAGGTGTTGTATGCTTATCTTTAACACTCTAGCTTTTACAAGATTATACTCTTATTCTTATATTAAATACATTATATTATATTATTAAATACAGCAAATATTATAATTTTATAAGTTATATAATTATAAGTGAGACAAATATATCAAATATAAAATTATATTTAACTTAAATATAAAAAACATTTAATTCATTTAATATTCATTTAATATTTTTATTTTTATATTAATTAAATAAAATATATTTAATAAGGTATTTAAATGATATATTAATTGTTATTATTAATTCTATCACTTTCTCTTCTCACTGCAGTCTGTGAATTGCCTAATAAGGTATATACAAATCATTTGAACAGCTCCTCCCAGTCTGCTTTGCCTTTAACGTTTATTCCTTTTCTATCAATAGGTTTTTTTTTTCTTTCCAAGGAGAAAAGAGAACCAAGAGTAATACCTGCTGTGTGTTCTGTAAGTGTACTGCATCCAAGTGTCTGATACAGAGGTTAGTGAGGACCATGAATACTTGGATAGTGCATGTGTCTGATAAGATCATTTACATACAATTAAAATAAAAGTAAAATCCTATGCCTTGAAGATGAACCTTAAGGTCTGCTACGGTTGTCCATGTGTTAAAGGCTTAGTTACCAGCTAATGAGCTTTGGGTAGTGATTAGATTATGAGAGCTATGAACTCTTCAACTCCTCCTATTTCTTCTTCCCTTCCTCCTCTTCCTTCTTCTTCCCACCATCATCTCTTTTTCCTTCTCCAGAATCCCTCCATCTTCCCCCATAAGCTACACAGTGTCTGCCATGATGATAAAAACCAGTGAGCATAGCCTGGAATCATGAGCCTCAATAAACATGCCTTCTCAGTTGATTTTTCTCCGGTATTTGTCATAGCAGCTAACACGAGACCTAACCTGACTTCAGACTTACAGTTTGGAAACTATGGCATTGATTTTAATACACACAGAGATGTGAAAGTATGCATTTGTGTACTGGACAGCCATGCATACCTTCAACAAACTACCCTCAGGATCAACAAACAGCACAAAATTAAGAACCTAATATTTAAAATATTCTTAGGCAAAACAATTATGCTTAACTTTATTTCTTAATAGTTTTATGCTTGTGGTGGTTAATATTGATTGTCATATTGTCAGGGTCTAGTACCACTAGGAGACAAGTGTCCAGGCACACCTAAGAGAAAAAGTTTAGGTTAGTCTCTGGGCAGAGCAATGATTAACTGCTCTGTGATATTAACTATGTTGAAAAAATCCACTCTGAACAATGGCAGAACAATTCTAAACTGAACTAAGATTGCAAAAGCTAAATACAAACACTCATTATTTCTGCTTTTTGATTGCAGATGCGATGTAGTCAGCTGTCTTGGGCTCTTGTCACTGTACTAAGTGGGATTGTACCCTAAAACTGTGAGTCCAAGTAAGCCCCTTCTCAAAAACCACAGCTCTTAAGCTGCTTTTGCCAGGGTATTTGATCACAGCAATAAAAATACAACTAAGATAACTGTTTTCATTTATTTGTTTGTTTGTTTTATTTTAGCTAAGGCTAAATTAACTCAAATTTTACTCTCAGTACACAAAAGAAGTTAAAACCTCTCCAGGGGGCTGAAGAAGTGTCTCAGTGGGTAAACAGCTTTCCTGGGCAAGTAGGTTCAAGGACTGGAGTGCAGATTCCTAGCACCCAAATAAATACTGGGGGTGGGTAGGGGGAAGAAGCACAAGTGGAGCAGCAGCACTTGTGAACAGAGACAGAGCATCATAGGAGAACATAGGATTTCCAGACTAGCTCTGGGTTTAGAAAGAGGCCATGCATTAATATGTAAAGTGGAGATAAATCAAGGAAGATACCCAATATCAACCATATCTTCTCATATGCATGTGTTCACACACATGTGAAGCACATGTACACAATGACTTACTATATACATTTGAGGCAATAAATGAATGAATGGACAAGCATATAAATAAATAAACCTCTGTGTGAGTGACAGTCGCTTTCCAAGAAATCCAACTGCATGAAAAAGATAGAAAACATGTTTTCACCCTTGCACCTGAGTTCCATTCCTCACAATGTGATAATTAACATCTCTGGGAGGAGATACAATAATGTCTTTGAGGACTGCAAAACACATCAGAACTCCACTAACACAACTGACTCCCACATCTGTGTCTATTCTACCTTCCTAGAAGACCACAGCTGAATCACACCACCTGACATAACAAAAACTCCACCACACTGGAAGTAAAGGTTAGATATAATTATTCTGTTGATTAGTACTTCCGTTGGTCTAACAAGCTTGCATTTGTGCAAAGAAAACTTTTGTCAGTGAGAAGATGTAAGTTCAGTATGAGAGCATGCCCTCTCGGAATGAGAGCATGCTCTCCCTATGCCTCTACTGTAGCTGGAGAAGCAGGAGCCCCAGCCCTGCACTGCGGCCAATGCTGCTTTCCTTTCCTCACTTAAGTCTATTTCCCTCCATCAAACTGTAATCCGTAAAGCTTTCAGAGGTCTAAAACAACTGAATCTATAGATCTAAGAATGATTTTTCAAGGACTATAATTTGGACTGTAGATTTCTAAGGACAGGCAGCTTTGTTTAAATATTTGGTTCTGCAGTGTTTCCTTACCTACCCAGACCTGTAAAACTCTTGATAATGTCCTCAATTTGTCAGATGTTGAAAGATATACTCTTTGTTCTCTTTTCTTGTCTATATGCTGAAGGACTCTATACACAGAAGACCAATGAGTCATAAACAAGATTTCTCAAGCATTCACTCTTTTGGCATTTGTGAGAAATGGTGCTTATATTTAACACACCAAAGAACATTGCTTTTAGATATTTATGCTCTAGTTAGAGTCTCATTAGACTATATGACAGGAGGTTTCAAAGTACACAGGTTTAGTAAGAAGTTTAGCTCATGACTACATACTACCATGTATGTGCTTAGCAAACTGACTTCTCACTTGGTGATATGGTAACATTTGAACGGCTAAAGACCTCAGTAGATATAGCCAATACTATGTTTTTTTTGGGTTATACTCTAAACCTGATGTTTATGTTTGCTTAACTTTTAAGTCTTCTTTTCCTGGGTTACACTTGTCCATATCCTGTCCCTGCTCTTTCAGGTCTGCAGGAAATTATCCATGAATGGCAATTTAAACAGAAGACCACTTCTCTCTGATCAGCTTCTTTGATTAAAGCCTGAACCTATAAACACACATTACTTGAATGAGAACATTACAGAGATTTTAAGAGTTTCATATTATTTTAAAGGTGAGGCAAAAACACCCTTATCAGTAAATTGTAACAAAACATAGACTTCCATACCATAGGATTTGAATTAACCAGCTTCTCTCATTGTGAGTAAATAGATCTATACTGTATATTGACTCTGTGCCTGGTCAGTCCGTCTAGTATTTGTTTTGCTACTTGATATCTAACCAAAGTACGGACCTGATTACAATCTAATATTCTCTTCCCACCTTACCTGAAATGCTGCAGAATAGATAGATACTTAAATTAAAACAGTAACTCTGTGAAGGTCAATAATTTATGTTATAATATTAAAAATTGAAATTGCAACTTCATATTTTAATAATTCTCTGAATGTAAACGCTTAAAAGAGTTAAGAAATAAGGAAAGAATAATTAATTTGGACATTTCATTTTAAAGGACATACGAAATAGTGATTGAGCTACCATGTATACCTTCCCTCTCTGTGGTTTCATTTGTTTATTAAATTAATTGTTCTTTATGAATATCTATAACCCACTAATCTGTCTTAAAAAAACAAGCAGTAAGAAACACAAGTTACAACTAGAAGATGACAGACAGTATTTAATAATGCAATCTGGAGCAAGTATGCTTTCAGGAGGTGGGACATGCAGTCCTCGGAGCAGAGGTGGCAATGGAGGTGGTGGGAACATCATTCTTCCGAAGATTACTTTCAGGCAATGTCTTCCTTGATAGAGTCATTCTAGTCAGAGTAAACAAAATAAGTGCAGTTTAAGGAGAAACTGAACAATCCTGTGTTTATCTTCCTTCACAATTATTCACGAATATTTTTATAGTTTCCATAAAAGTAACTGACTATATTTGTTTGACAATGTCTGTGACCTAAAATAATGTTCTGTGCACCACAGCACAGGTTTCCAGTTCACCACCTTGTAAATTATAAGAAATTTCCACCTACTCAAGTGAATAATAGAACAAAACATCAGTAAACACCAAAATGATGAAGATATTGATTTTAATTAAATGAATGCCTCAATGATTTTTTCTGGCTCCCACTCTTTCCAACACTTATTTAAGCCCACTAAGTTATTTATAACAATATGAAACAATTTTCCAGTAGAATATTTGGGGTAAAATAGTTTTGTGCATAGTTAAATCATGGAAATCCCTTCTTTTGAGACTACCTTTACAAAGGTGTTCTGTGTGCATCTGATTCTTTGTTCTTTCATAGCCAATTATTTACTGTGATACACCCAAAACAGATGGCATCTTGACCTTGGGGACATTAGCGGCAATGAAAGAATTTCTTGAGCACATTGAAGAAGAATAATGTGCTATACATTAAGCCTAAGTATGGCCATAAAGAATAGGGAATATGCACTTGATTTCTGATATAAACATTACCTTTCCATAAAATGCTGATAAGAATTACTTCCTATTATAGAAATATGTAACTTGAATAGAAACTACATTAACAAAATATTAGTCATTAAAGCAACAGGATTAGGCATTGAATTGTGCATGTAAGAAGTTCATTGTTGTAATCTTAATCCCCAGTATTTCAGAATGTGAGGTTATTGGGAAATAGGCTCTTTACAGAGGTAATGACCAAAATGAAAGCATTAGGGTGGGCATTATTTTAGTATGCTGTGTGCCATCTTAGACAGAGAAGGAGAGGGAGAGGCAGAGGGAGAGGGAGAGGGAGGGAGAAAGAGAGAGAGGGAGGGAGAGAGATGAGTATGAAAGCAAAAGCTGAGCTGGGATAATGCTTTTGAAAGTCAGAAAACTCAAAGACTTTATCCAGTACATAAGATACTAAGGTGCTAGCAGAGGAGCATGGGACAAATTTTCCTCACAGTCATAAAAAATATCAAATCCTACCGATGCCATGATTTCCATTCTCTAGCGCACTGAGGCTCTTTGTAAACTAACTATAAGATGTTGCACACTCGCTTGTGTTTTGCCCAATGAATAGCTTTGTCTATTTCAATATATAACTGATTCTTAACATTAGTGATAATAATAATAATATGGCTTTTTGAGTAGTTATTATATCCAGAGCTCTGTTTTGATCAGTTTTGACTTTATTTTTCAAATTCATGAAATGAATAGACAAAAAGAGATTAATACTTAAATATATTTTACTAAGTTACTCTGGGATTTCAGGAGCTAATGAATTTATAGGTCTATTAACATGGATATTATTTAAGAGAGTATGATTTTCTAAAAGCATCAAAACTATAGTTTTAGGATAAATGGCATAAGTTAAGAACCATATTCTACTTTGGCTGGGGATAGGGTTATGTCTTTGCTCAATATCATTGCTAATTGTAACTTAAAATTAAGTCTTCCTAGAAACTATTTGTCTCTTATTAATGTTGACATGCTTCACAGCATGAGAGCATATAATAATTGGCTGTTATTACCAAATTATTGCAAAATAGAAATGAGTTCAATGAAAACTTAGCTTTCTGGTAGATACTAAAGAGAGCTCAACATTCAAGATCTGGAAACCCAAAATTCATGAGAAGATTAAACTAAAAACACTAAGTGAAAAAGCATAGTAATAAATTTCCAGGTAACACAGTGACTCAGAACAAAGATAAGAGATAGCATACAGCTAGATTCCAGTAGTTAAGGAAAATCAAATGGGGCTACTGGTAAGTTGAGGAAGAGTCAGGTTTGTGAGGAAACAACCATGTACAATGCACTGAATATTATCTTTATTAAATAACTGTTGTATTTCTAGTGTACAGATGGAATTGACTGAAACAAATAGATTAAAATCAACAAAGTTTTTGAAGTAATTCTATTATCAATTAAGCTTCAACTCACTCTTGATTTAAGTTTTTTTTAATTCAGATATTAAAATCACTTATTGAATTCTTCAGTTTAGAGAGTAGTTCTTGAATGCTTTCTCCATGAAGTTAATGGTCTTTAAACTCATTCCAAGGATAATGATGGTTAAGAGTGAGGTATGAGATGGAACAGCCAAGGACAATGGGAAGAAACAGCACATTACTCCCCACAAAGGCTAAAAATCATGTCCCAGTCTCCTAAGCAATTCTGTTTTCTACATCCCACCTTAAAATGTGAGATTTTGCTGAATCTCTGTAGTGATAGTTCAGAATCACCAAATAACTTTGCCCTTTATATATTTCTTATTGTTCTTCTCCTTGATTGAGATTATTTACTACAGATTTCCTTATTTCCTGAAAAGATGGGTATTAGGTAATGTATCAACATGGTTTTCAGGACACCTGATCATGAAAAGCCAAAGATCCCAGTAGAAAGGACAATAACTAGATCTTGATAAGCACCCAAGGAATGGAGATGGATTGAGTTGTTTGCACTAAGGAGTATGAAGGTGTAACTCTATTTGATATCATGAGAGAAAGAAGCCAGCTCTGTTGTTAACCAAAGTATATATTGTGTCTAAAAACATACTACACATCTTCTTCTTCATAATAACGTAAGAACATTGTGTGTCATATTCTTTATTGAAGTTTGGTTGACCAACACGTGTCAATGTGCTGTGAGAAGATATAATGCATAGAACTTTTAGAGCCAGTCATTATAACAATACCACATAATCTTCTATTCTTGCATTCTTTTTCTGTGTTCACTATGTATACCATTCATTTTAGTTTTAGGAAGAAGTATTTATTGCAGAGGTGGGTCCTCTGGAGTGGGATGCATTTGAGCAACTTGGGAGTTACTGGGTGGAGGAAGGGAGACGAATGAGCTGATCCTTGGAAAGATAAAAGTATCTTTGATCCCTGAGTCACTAGTTAAGAGATAACTGTGGGAAGTTCTCTGGACTTCCTTGTGAGTAGACAGTACAGAGATTCTTCAGTGTATTTGTTACCACACCATACCCAATCCCATCCTGCCTGAATTGTTTTCTGAGAATACCACAGTCTATGCCAGAGCAGTTTCCATTGCACATGTCCAAACAATTTCAATCAAGGTGAAAGTATAGGTCTGGTCTCCCTAATCCAAAATATCATCCTGATTTGAAATGCAACAAATGCACCGACTCCAAAATTTCCCAGAGTAGTAATAGGTTCAGTGTGCAGTTTCTGAACATACCAGAGATAACTTTTCTCTAAAGATCAGATAGGAAAAGACTATAATGTCTATGGTAGGCACTAGTGGAGTTTAACAGAGCACTTATGCTATAAACAGAGGAATTTGAGATCGCACTCTTAGATCTCTCTGACGTTGCTGTACATCAGACTTCTCAGTGTCCGTGAGCCGTCTTCTTTCCTAAGATCAGTGTTATCAGACAATCAGTTGTCTGTTTTCTTCCCAGATTCTGGATGGGATCAAGAGACAGACATCAAAAAGACAAAGAAAGCCACTGAAGAAAATGGACCCTCTTCTGTTCCCCTGTTTTGACATCCTTTTGGTTTTGTTTTGTTTTTGTTGTTTGTTTTTCTATTGAATTTTCTATGATACATGAAAGGTAAAAAGGAAGAGTTGAAAGTATACCAAAGCTTAAACTGGAGATAAGTAGGTGACACATAGTTCATACCCGTTACTATTCATGCTTCCCAGTAGTCATAGATTTGAGCACCATTTACCTACTGTTTTCCCAGTGATGTTTCTGTTTGGTTTTCTAGATTGATTCATCACACTGTTTATGTGTGGTATGCAATTTTAAATGAACTATCTTTTTTCCTTTTGTCATTGTGTTACGTATGAAACATGTAATTTTTTCATTTTTTTTGGTTAAAGACACTTTATATATTAAAAGTATGATCTCTATCCTGAGATTATAAAACATACCAATTTCTTTTGTAGCTAATTTTAGTACTCATTTTATAAATTTAATTTTTCTCTATATTTAATTTTAAATAAAAATGAAGCAGAATTATAATTTAACTTTTAAGGCTAAGGGATATTTCTGGGAATGTCTATTTTTTTCTATTCTTTTGTTATTTTCCTGTCAATTTTCTTTTTTACTTATTTTCATTTCTAGAATTTCTAGTCTTTTTGTTTATTAAAGAACATTGCTTTATGTATATTTCTTTTTCCATTAAATCAAGTATTCTCCTTTTGGCTACTGGCTTTTAATCTCCCTTAGCTGTGGCTGTATCCAGTGTTTTACTCTTAGTCATTTTCATTCTTGTGTTTTATAACATTCCAAGGGAACTACCTACATAAGGATTTTTAATTTCTACTTCCTTCTGGCTTTTTTCTGATGTTCTTTTTCTTTGTATTTCACACATTTGCCAATCTCACCATCTGGTGATCATCTTAAATACAACATGTGGACAATGGGAACTCATCTTCCTGTTAGCTTCTCTCTCAACTTAAATGGCTTTTTCCTTTCTTATTTATACCAAAAGCAATACTGTCCACCTCATTGCCTATGATAGGTTATTCCAATTCACTAAGAGTAGCTTTGCATCTCCTCTTTCATAATTCCAAGCTGAATCTACCTAAGAGGAATTTCTTAAACGTACATCCTAATAGCTTCTCATAATCAATTATTCTTGTCTCCTGTAGACTTGGACCAGAGTGTCTGGCAAACTTCCTTTTCTTCAGCTCTGCTTTCTACCATGCATGTTATTCTTCTGATCCTGTGATGTTTAATTTAAACTGAAGATCTGACTTTGCCATAGACACTATTAAAGCATGATGTCTACAATGAAAATCCTTAGCAGTGTGAACACTTTCACCCACATCTTTGTCTTCACTTCTTGACTTCCTTTAAACTACAAACCCTGTTTTGTGGCTTACCTGGGATATTTTCCACATGGTGACCATGTTTTCCTGTCAGTCTCTCAGACGTTTGCCTCCACTCTTTATCCACTTAATAAAATTTTAGTAGTAATATATCCAATTACACAGCTTTCTAGCATTCTTTTATTTTCCCCATGAAAACATTCTGATTTTGTCCACATTCACTTTAATTTTTTGTCTACCATATGGATATATTCATAGTACCTGTTAAAGGACACAAAATATAGTATAGGTTCTAAGTTAGTAGAAAATCTGTGGTAATACTCTTTTTAAAGATATAACAGAATACATTTAACTTTGACATATACAAATCAATATTTCCAACAAATTACTTCATTACTTTTTAGTGGTGTGTGTGTGTGTGTGTGTGTGTGTGTGTGATCTAGAGCTCTTCATAGTAAGATATTTCTTCACAAAATGCATATACAGATGGAAGAGCAGAAGACTGATGAGAAGAGACAAGGACCAGGCACCACGGAGTCTGTGATCCAGCTGCAGTTACAGCAGTGTTCTTTTTCTCGTTGTAGTTACAGGCATGTGGTGCCATTTCTGATTCTGTTTGACAAAAAAATTTCAATATGAAAACAAAAACACTATATCAAAAGCACATATCAATGTACAATGATGTGTTTTATAACTTTTATAACTATATTTTGAAATAATGTTTTATTCTTTTGAATTGGGTACATCAAAAAACACATTAAATTAACTGTATTCTTAAATATAATTGGCTCTTTGAAAACAGGATTTCTGTTTCTGTGTGTTAGACCAATCGTGGATTAAAAACTGGATCAAACTGGAAAAATGAGAGTGTGTCTACTAACCTTTAATCAGACTTTTCTCCTTGTATCTATTTTCTAAATAATACAGTTTAACAACTATTTATATGGCACTTACATTATATTATGTTTTATAATTAATCTACAAATGATATATACTGCTGATTATAATGATTGTGTTAAAATGAATGAGTACAGTGTACATGAGTTGCTTATATGCAAATTTGATACTTTATATGTATGGAAATTGAATGTCATCACTTGACGACTGCAGGGATAGGGTACTCTGGAACCAATTTCCTATAGTTTTACACAGATAACTGTATTTATAAAATTAATAACATGCATTGCAATTACAGAGTTTCTAACAGTTTACCAATGTAATATTGTTTACTTTTATAAACATTCTGACAAAAATATGTAAATTCTATAAAGATCTTATTATTATCTATTATTATTGTTATTAGTATTATTAATTTTGTGAGTAAATGTTATTTTGCAGTCTAGCATCAATTGATCATATTCAGAAAATGAATGTATTCGGAGTATTGTGGTAAAGAAAGACATAAGTATTGCTTTAAGATGTGTTCCTCTTCTATCATGGTGATAGTAAAATGACAGTATGTTTCTTTATCAACATTATCACAGGAGTCACCTACTTTCTGAAAAACCTATTGACATGATTCTTTGATACTGTAATGTATTGTCAAATAGAACTCATTAAGTTAGTAACTGCCACCATAGTTACTTACTTGGGTGCCTTGGAGTCAGATTTTGACTTCTGAAATTAAGTTGATCATGGCTTACGTGTTGATAATTAATAACTCCAGAATTCTTTAGCTGAGACAAGGGTAACGCAGATACATGAAGACACATAGAAAATTGCATGAATACAAAATTCATAAAGGCCTTATATATAGCATGCCCTTTTGTAGATTGTTTTTTTTCTTATAACCCACTCTGTCTTCACAATAATCTTATTAGGACAGCACTATTGCTGTGAATTTTTGCAAGTTAAGGACACCAA
>NW_022196913.1:79500483-79509861 GCF_008632895.1 Mastomys coucha | reverse complement strand
CAGTCATTTCCCAGGACTATATTGTTACTAAATGCCAAAGTTCAGGTGTAAAATCATACACTTTAACTTCATATTGATTGTGGAAGTGCTTTACTGCCTATGTTAAACATGAATATTTCAAACAGAATAGGACGTCTAACTTTGATTTTAGAAATTATGCAGTGTATCAAGATATCCCGTAGCCCATTCTAGATCTCCCTTGCAACTGTTTGGCTCATTCAACTGGATTATAGTCTACTAAAGATGACTATTCTTTGCACAAATATGTGCTGCATACTTTCTAAGGCTGTGGAGTTTGGTCCTTACATTTCACAGGCATAACTAGTTCTTGCCTGTGTCATTTGTGGCTACTTTTCTGATAACATCACCCCAGATTTGTTTGAGATTGACATATTACCCTTAACCAAGAGTATAACAACAGCAAAAGTGTCTTTACTGGGCTCAGATGTGCCTTAGGCAAATTTAACAGGACACTTCTCTGTGAGTTTGGATCTTGACTGGAATAGTATGAAATTAAAAATCACCCCTGAGTCTTATGTATGCCCCCAGTTTCACCCATTTCTTCTGAAGTCTAGCTCACTGCAGCCACCACATCAGCAATCCTTTGTTTCCCACTTCTTCAGCTTTTCCTTTCATTTTTGTTCAGTCAGTCTAGGTCCTTGGGACCACTGTCTTTATTTGGTTTAGCTGGTCTAAGTGCAGTTGTTGCTTCTAAGCAAAATATGATTAATATTATACACATTGTTTTTCCTGTCTCAAAAGGAGATATTTCTGATTACTCACTGGCTTTAACGAGGCAATTTAATATATAATTTAATATATATAAGCGTTGAAGTAGAGCCTTTATCAGTTGAAGCCAGATAGAAATCCAGCTTTTGTGGTCATCTTGATTATAACATCCTGAGGGACCCATTCAGGTTGTTCCTGACTCCTGCTCAACAACAGATTCAGTAATTCAATGCAAGTTGACATAAGCATCAGTTGATGCTAACATTATAAATACCAACTAGGTATCTAATATAGTGGCTGAATGTTGTAATGCACTGCTCTGCCAAAAGTAACATAGTATATAATAATTTGCGGTCCTGGAGGTAAACTATGCCAGGGTTTGTATCTAGTGCCCATGTGTAGCATGAAATATTAAAAAATGCAAACCACATTATCTCTGGCAAGGCACAGGTAGGCCCCGATCTTATCTCCTGGAGACTCTATGACCCAGAGCTCTGAAATCTCACCACCCAACGGCTAAGTTCCCATTAGTATGTCACTACCATACCAGCACCACACTTCCAAATTCCCACAGCCTTTTGGGGTTCATTTCTTGCAAACCCATGCTTTGTCACCTTACCTTTCTCTTTGGAACCCAGTCAAGCTGCCGCATGAAGGAAAACACCACACAAACTTAGTTCAGAATCAATGGTAACTCAATTCCTGGGCACAAAAGCTAACGTCCTAATTTATAAACCATTCTAAGTTGAATCCTCCAGTAGTGGATCCAAATAGATCTGCCACCTGAAACAGGGTCTCCACTATGTACATATTTGCCTCCATCTTCCATCCTTGAGTCCCCTCTCCTCTCCTCTTCTTCCATCCGTCTCTCTTACTCAGAAGTCCTGCCTACTTACCCAGTGATTGGTTTCTTTATTCATTAGAAGAGCCACTACTGTCTCAGGCAGTCCCTCTTGAGGAATCTGAATTAGCATCAAAATACAAACAGCACCAAGGCTATCCACAACACTTTCCCATAAAATCCATATTTTATGTCCTGGTTTAGCTTGTATACTATCTGAAAACTATTTCCACAAATATGTTCTCTCAATGATAAATAGCCTGGGTTTGTTATGAGAATATAAGTAGTCTTTCAAATCAGAAATCTGAGAATGGCCAACATTATCTGAAAATGTAGGAAGCCTAGCACAGCTTCCAGAACTGAGACAAGTTGTAACAACAGCTGCCTACCTATACAGCTACTGTATGTCAGGAAGTGGGAGCATCAGTCTTCAGCCTTCTGGCCAGGATATTCTGACAGACTTTGAAAAACAGGAATTATTAAGGATCAGCTTATTCTGTCTTGGCAGAACTAAGCTGTCCTAACATGTAACTTGTGTCTTCTCAAGAATAGTACAGTTCTGTAGAAGAAATAGGCACTTTCTGCCCAGTGGCCACCTAGCCATAATGTACAGCCTCACCTGGAGGTAGAGATGCTCTGCTGCTTCTTTGAATCCATGAATGGAGAGCTGTTAGGAGCAGATTTGTCTTAACAAGTGATTAAATAACCTTAAATGTCACAATCTCTGAATTTCTGACACTTTTGAAAACCATCCTTCTGTGTAAAGTAATCTGGACTGTTGTCCATTAACTACCCTCAGATATTTATAATTAACATATCTGAAAACACCCTTACAATAAACTCAGAGCCATGAATTTGCTATCTGGCCCTTAACTCACAGGTGTAAACATCTCAGATCAATTTATACTAACAGTTATAGAAGAATCGCATTTAAACTTTATGCTTTTAAATTTTTTGTATCAACAGAAGAAATGTATACCAATGAAAACCTTGATTCTGCATTAAAATAAATTGTGTACCAAAATAAGAATTATGACTTCCACTTAGTAACTATTGTTAAGATTTTTACCAAATGAGATTATGGCTACCCAATCAATTCTAACTACTTCCTCTCTGTTCAAATTATGACCATTTCAAAAATCCTCAGAAAGACAACTTAGAATAGCCTCCAGACCCCCAAGTCCATGCAACTGGAGGCAACAATTCTTCATAACTACTTTGAGCTGAATATGGACATTGTTTAATTGGACAGTGATGGGGAAGAGCTGTTTGTATTTTGATGCTAATTCAGCTTCCCCAGGAGGGGTTGCCTGTACTCTGGACTTCATGTGTCCCAGTCACTGGGTGAGTAGGTGGGACTTCTGGGTTGGACAAAGGGACTGTGGAAAAGGAGAGAAGAGGGGCTCAAGAATGGGAGATGGAGGCAAATATGTAGGTAGAAGAGACCCTGTTTCAAATGTCAGATCCATTTGGATCCTCTACTGGAGGATTTGACTTAGAATGGCTTATAAATTAGGATATTTGTGGTTGCGCCCAGCAATTGAGTTACCATTGATTCTGAACTAAGTTTGTGTGGCGTTTTCCTTCGTGCGGCAGCTTGACTGGGCTCCAGAGGGAAAGGGAAAGACAACAAAGTGTGGTTTTGCAAGAAATGCACCCCCAATGACTGCGGGAACTTGGAAACTTAAATTGTTTTTATAATTAGAAGGAGAGAATAGAGAAAATGGGAACATAGCAAGTTGGGTGGTGAGATTTTGGAGCTCTGGGTCAGAGATTCTCCATGAGATGAGAACAAAGTCCTTCTAGGCCTTGCCAGGGATAGCATGGTTTGCATTTTTTAATATTTTATGCTACAGATGGCTTCCAACATGGCAGGCAAGATTCTTAGCCTATGGGTTAGGAGAGAATGGATCCACAGCAACCGCTATATCCAATTCCTTGTACATTTATCTAGGTTTTTTTTTATTTGTTTATTTTTAATTTTTTTTTTTGTGTGTGTGTGTGTGTGTGTGTGTTGTTGTTGTTTTTCAGTGAAATGCAAATACTGTGCGGAAGTCTGTTTTTAAGAGTAGACAACAGCACTGGATTTCATTTTGTGTTCTTTGAGTAAAAAGTATATAATAGCAGTAAGAGGAAATGGTGATATTTGGAAACGTTGTGATAAATATACTGTATTTTGGATTGATGTTAATGCTTTAGTAATATAAATCTGCATTGTATAGTTAACGTTTTTAATGGACAACTGTCTTGAGGCATTTGGAACATTAGCACTTCTTAAAGCCATGTACATCTGATTCCAGAAGGAAAAAAAATCTGCAAAATAACTATCATTATCCCAGGCCTATTAACAAGAATAGGGCAGTAATTAAGCAATTTCCCCTCTGTTCCAACTCACATTCTCTAGTTGGCTTTGTGGTATTCAAGCTGATACTCTGCAAATTACATTTCTCCACTGCCTTCCACCTGCATGTTAAAGTTAATCCCTGTTTGATCATTGGAAGGATGTTAAATTATAAAAATCAGAAAAACAAAAATCCAAAAAACCAAAATCAACAAAAACAAAAAAGTCCTAAGATTTTGCTCTATTTGAGTCCTGATTCCTTCACTTGCTCTCTTTCAACCTCTCTCTGCCAATGATTCTTCACCTCATTCACAAAAGTTGTTTGCTGCAATTTTCAGCTTCTTCTGTGATTATCAGAATCGGCTTCACTGGTCTAAGGTTCTAGGCTATACCCCAGTACAAAGACATGTCTACCCTCTTAGATTTGATTCCTCTACTTAGATCGCTGAGGCTGCTCCTTTAGCCTTCTGGATTCTGATGGTTCCAGCCACCCATGTTTTATGAGCATACTTAGGGGCAGCAGCTGCTGTCTACAGGGCTCCTCTGACTGCCCAAGTGTTTTCATTTTATTTTGCCATCTCTTTATAGCTAAACAATTCCTACCATCCAATTTCTTGTCTAATTTATTTCTGATTAAACAACTATTTTCTACACATAATTGAATGTTGACTAAGTCAGCCACACCCAGTGTTTTCTTCAGTGAATTTTATAGGAAACGTCCTAAAATTCCTTCTGAATTGATTTATTTCTGAAGCAGGCTACTCTTTGCAGTCATTAAAGATCAGTCTGTTTGTTATCACCCAGCTTATGTGTCACTTCTGGGAGTCATTACTTCTCTCCTAATCCACTGCACGCACATAAGGATTTTAAAATCATGACTGGAGGACTTTTTCATGCTTGTGAAGCCACATGAGAGACATTGTCTATATTTCCCTCATAACATTTTATAACCCTTCTCCCATAAGTTAGCCCACAAGAAATTCCAGTAAAAAAAAATAAATTGATCACCTTGTTAAATAACTTAAGATCTTTGTGGTATCCCATGAAAGAAAGCATAAAGTTTATTCATGCTACATGAAGTCTTTCCTATTTCTATTTTTCTCCTCTTTGTTGTACATATAACTCTCTTGAAGGAACAACTTCACTTCAGCAAGCCCAATACTATTCTCCTGAGCTGGCCTATGAGAAGACTCAGTCTTAGAATTTCATCCCTGGCTCATTACCTCTCTGTTCCTTGTTAAATACTGTTACTAAAGGAACCTTTAACCATCAGTAAGAGCTTCAGTATACTTGAAATATATGAAGCATTACGGATTGCATATCCAAGAAGTCTGATATTCTGCTAACAACCATCTTCCTACACAGTAGAAGCACATTGAAGAGCTATCACCCCATACTGAACTTCCAGTATAACACTCTATTTAAAGGCATTAGCCATCTTAGTTATTTACTTATTCATTTGTGATGGTTTTTAAAGGTCTTGCCTGAGTTCATTTCTTAAGAAACAAAAAATAAATAAATAAAAATAAAATAATCTTCCCTGGCATAAAATAGATACTGTTCCTTTCTTGCTAGAAATGAAGAATAAGCCATAATATTTCTGTGTACTTAATCCTTGACTTTGAGAAAAAGGGATAATTCTTTCTTTATTGTTTAGTGAAGAGCTATTATGAAACATAATAGGGCTGAAGAGGCAAATTTGGCATGGTAACATGAAGATCTTAGTAAGATTTCTCCCCAGTGAAACAATAAAAAATGGTGTGCCTTTATGGATTTCTCCTTAAATTCTCTAAAAATGTTACAAGGGCATATAGGTGATATAAAAGTATTAACTCCAGAAATTTTAATATAATAAAATCTTTAAAAACTGAGGACATTTGTTAGATATACATATTAGTGTCTCCTCTCAATGTCCAACTCAGTGAAAGAAAATGTCCACTCTTGGCAGATGTTATTCAAACACAAGGTTCTCCATGTCCTTCACATTACAGACTAAAGAGCTGAGAGATAGATGCTGGATCCATCACTTCACACATACAAATAGGTATTCTCCTCCAGGTGAGAGACTAGATGTCCATAGGATATATTACAAGTTTTGTTTAATTGTGGAAGAAGCAACTTACTTAAGGCAGTCTAAGAACTCTGGACCTTCATCTCTATACAAGCTCAGTTTGAGTTCCCAAGAAGCAATTGGAGCAAGTCAGTAAATAACAAGCTCACTTAGGAAAGTAGAAGTGCTATTGTAAGAGGACTGGGCACTACCCTTTCTCCAGCTTTGGAGCAGTGGCTAAGATAATTTATCCGCAGGAAATTCCCATTTTGAGTAGAGAAATCTTCTAGGAGATTCCAAAGACTAGCTTGGTTTGAACAAAAAAATAGAAAACTGAATTGTAAGAACTGCTTTCACAGCAATGGATACTTACTTTATGGTAAAGAATTAAGAAACTGGCAGTTCTATGCTACCCAAAACAACTGTAGACACGGGAAAGGGTTAATATGAAGAAATAAAGTCAATTAGACATACTCTGGGGCCAGAACAGATAAAAAGATAACTTTAAACACTACCTCTACCAAGGGCCCCAAACTTAATTGGATTAGTCTATGAAGCAATTTATTTCCCCAGGCATTGTCAAAACAAAAGAGTAATGAACCGGCAATTAGTGGAGTAAAATTTTGTTTGATAATAATAGATACAAACTATGTAGAAGCTTAATAGTAAGAACAGGGAAAGAAAGGGGCAGATAAAAAGGGCCGTTCTAAAACCATTGTCATTACAGGGAACTGTGCATATGCCCAGAGCTAAATCCTCAGAAGAGCTCAGAGACTGGAAAAAGTAGACATCATGGATGCGATCCAGACAAATAACTAAACAAACTTAATAACAATAGCTCAGGGCAAGAGAAATCTAAAATACCCACTTTCTATAAGATAAACAGAGAGGCAAGAAAGCAAAGTCTGGACATAGGAGCTGAAGTAGACAATAGAAACTGCCTTTCTTTATAGTGGCTCAGATGTCAGAATTAAAAGATAAAGACTTCAAAGTAACTATTATGTACACTTAAAAACCCGAAGTAAACAATGCTTAAGAGGTAAATGAAGGCATTATAGTGCTATCTCATCATTGAAGAATATTAGCACAGAGACAGAAGTTATTAGAAAAAGTCTTGTCACTATCCTGGCATGGCAAGCACAATAACTAAATAGTTTCCTACAGATGCTCAACAGCAATGAGAATTTACAGAAGGAAATCATCAACATACTTAAAGTTACCTCAAGAGATCATGTGGTGCGAAGAAAGAAAGGAGAATGAAGGGAGACTAATAAGGCTTCAGAAGATATGAAATGTTACTAAGCACCTCAGCATGCCGGAATGGGTTAATGAAGTGCCAAAGGGTGGAGGCAAGGCAGAAAGTGGTGAAAACAACCATCAGAAAACTCCCTATTTTATGCAAACCATAAATCTACTTATCTAAGGAGCTCAGCTAACATCTAGTATCACTAACATAGGAATGCCACAGACACATAGGAACTGCCAAATGTCAAAAATATAGAAAATGTGGAAAGCAGAGAGAATGTGTTTACAGTGTATAAGAGACTGTACGTAAGATTAATGACCAAGTTTTCTCCAAAAGCTCTTGGAATTCAGAAGGAATGTAATGACATATTTGAGATTTGTAAAAATGTTCTATAAATCATGAATAACCTATCTAGAAAAATCTTTTAAAAATCAAAAGTAAAATCACTCACAGACAACGAAAAACAAATAGAACTTTTGGTATGAATATGCTCACCAAGGAGTAGCAGAAGACATTCTTCATGTTGAGAACAAGCTTTAGTCATGCATATGAATGTACAAACACACACACACACACATGCATGCACACACACACACACACAAATTTTCATGTTGAGAACAAGCTTTAGTCCTGCATATGAATGTACAAACACACACACACACATGCATGCACACACACACACACACACAAATCTTCATGTTGAGAACAAGCTTTAGTCATGGATATGAATGCACACACACACACACACACACACACACACACACACACGCAAATGTACACTGCCAAGTCAGTTGCACAGGTATAGACAAAATATGCCTCATCTCCATAATAACTTTTCTTAATAGAATTAAAAATAAATTTTATAATATAATGTGGACATATAATTGGACTATTGTTCTTATAAGATATTGAAATATAATGTATATTACAGCATGAACAAACGAAATGAGAATAAAATTGTATTAAAATGAACAAGTTATTAGGCAGTAATTCAAGCCCAGGAACAAATCAGGAGAATAAGAAACTATAAACTTCAGCTTTATAAAAAGACATAAAATGTAAAACAATAATTAATACCATGCTTTTTGATGTGTAGCATATTTAGACACATTAATATAACAATAGGAGAACAAAAATGGTTGAAGACACAATTATATGTAAATATCTTCCTATATCCCACTAGAAGTAAGGCAGAATATATCTAAATCAGACCTGTGACAAGGTAAAATTTTACCCATAATCCTTGAACAAAACATAAGAAAATAAAATTATTTTAAAATAATGAAGAAGTGAGTGTGGTGTGCCCATCCAGAAATGTCACATCTACAATTCAACCCCCATATCTAAAGCTCAGAGAGAATCACCATAGGAGTTGGTGGCAAGTGTGTAGGGGTGCCTGTTGAGAATATGGGTCTTCTAGAGAAAGCAGGGGAATCTACATGTATAAAATTTCTCCAATATGGTTACCTAAACAAGATCTACATAATGACAATACCAGCTTACATACTAAACTATGAGTGGGAGAAACTTCACAAGACCCTCCACCTAGATAAAGGGCCACAAGCATTCAATGGCTGTCAAGAGAAGAATCAGTATTTTCCGGGGACAAGCCCTTGAAAACATTATCCAATTCTAAGTGGTCAGCCCAAAACACATGTACACAGGGTCTCAGTAGCTTGTAGATCTTCATCTATATAAATACACCCAAGTATATACATATATGTGGAACTTTAATAATTAAAGAATTCATGAATCTGGACTAGAGGATGAATGGAGAGCAAGAGGGAAATAAGATAAAATAGTACTCATGTATGAAATTCTTTTTTTTATTAGATGTTTTCTTTATTTACAATATCTTCTTTCTCAGGTCCCCCCCCCAAAACTAACAATAAAAAATAAAATAAAATAAAACAAAAACAAAAACTAACCCCTGTTCCCTCCCCCCTCCCCCTGCTCACCACCCACTCTCTCCTGCTTACTGGCCCTGGCATTCCCCTACACTGGGGCATAGAACCTTTACAGGGCCAAGTGTCTCTCCTCCTATTGATGACTGACTTGGCCATCCTCTGTTATACATATGCTGCTGGAGCCATGAGTCCCACTATGTGTACTCTTTGGTTGGAGTTTTAGTTCCTGGGAGCTCTGATGGTACTAGTTAGTTCATATTGTTG
>NW_022196913.1:79499297-79500212 GCF_008632895.1 Mastomys coucha | reverse complement strand
ATCAGGCTCCTGTCATCCAGCACTTGCTGGCATCCACAATAGTGTCTAGATTTGATGACTGAATATGAAAAGTATTCCCAGGTGGAGCAGTCTCTGAATTGTCCTTCCTTTAGTCTCTGCTCCATAATCAGTCTCTACAACTCCTTCCATGGGTATTTTGTTTCCACTTTTAAGAAGGAACGAAGAATCCACACTTTGGTCTTCCTTCTTCTTGAGTTTCTTGTGGTTTCTGGTTTGTACTTTGTGTATTCTGATCTTCTGGGCTAATATCCACTTATCAGAGAATGCATACTATGTGTGTTCTCTTGTGATTAGGTTATCTCACTCAAGATTATATTCTCCAGATCCATCCATTTCCCCAAGAATTTCAAGAATTCATTATTTTTAATAGCTGAGTAGTACTCCATTGTGTAGATGTACCACATTCTCTGTATCCATTCCTGTGTTGAGGGACATCTGGGTTGTTTCTAGTTTCTGGCTATTATAAATAAGGTTGCTATGAACATAGTAGAGCATGTGTCCTTATTACATGTTGGGGGAAAGAACCTTGAACACATAGGCACAGGGGAAAATTTCCTGAACAGAACACCAATAGCTTATGCTCTAAGATCAAGAATTGACAAATGGGACCTCATGAAATTGCAAAGCTTCTGTAAGGCATAGAACACTGTTAATAGGACAAAAAGGCAACAAACAAATTGGGAAAAGACCTTTCCCAATCCTATATCTGATAGAGGGCTAGAGAACCAAATAACCCTTTTAAAAGTGGGCTACAGAGCTAAACAAAGAATTCTCAATTGATGAATACCGAATGGCTGAGAAGCACCTAAAGAAATGCAACATCCTTAAGCTTCTATAAGGCAAAAGACACTGTCAATAGGACAAAACGGCAACCAACAAATTGGGAAAAGATCT